>NW_011888920.1:3467870-3485968 GCF_000151845.1 Pteropus vampyrus
CACACACACACACACACACATCCTTCTAGCTCTTCAACTAAGTGAATATCACATTCAGGCAACTATGCTGTGAATTACTACAAAAACTTTACCTACAGGAGAGCATATGAATTTTTAAATATTAATAAGTGGATTATGAGGTATTTTGGAAAAGGGATGGTAGCAAATATATTTTGTTCTCAACAACTACCACCCACATGCCACAACCTCCATCACACACAGATATATACACACACATTATAAGGATTAGAACCTTAGGAATTAATTTGGAAATGTGTTTTATTTCTAAAATGTTGTCAAACTTGTTTCTAAAATAATAAATCAGTGTTAATCTGCAAAGAGAATGTAGAAGAACACTCAGCCTCTCGGAAAAATGAGAAATATTTAAATATTCCATTTTATCTAGATATCTAACTAAAAGGCAGAAATGAATCATTCCTCATCACTATTAATGTAGTTATCATTGTCATTGTCATCATCATCATCACAGGCTCTTTAAAGGGGAGATGAAAAGGAGTACTATCTAGTCTATACAACCTTCTAGAACTCTTTGGGTTACCTTAATCACAGACTCACAAGGTTGGATACTATTCATTTTTCTCCCTTTCCAATTAACAAAATAATTTAGGTAGATCTCAAATTCACTTATCACTTTTTAATCAGAAAGATTAAAAAGAGACAGTGAGTCCTCTTTGGTTTCAATTGCCTATACCTTTGGCTGTATATCAAAAACACTCCAGCACTCAATGTTGCCATCATAATTGTTCAATAATGTGGCTTGTAGTATTGATTTCAGTAAACAGAATCTAGAGAGCCTAATAGATTTTTCAGATTTTGTGAATGATAAGTAGATCCATTTGGTCATGTCTTACAGTGTAATAAATGTCTGGGCCAATTTCTTTTGCCTTTGTACATACAACATCTACTCTTTGTCTAATACAGGCTTAGAAAAGAATTAGAATTGACTAATGAAGAAAAAGCTCAAGCTACAGCACCTGACCACCAGGATGGGAGCCAGACTCTGAAAAATGATTGGTAACTTTTGAAGTATTCATTCACTCATTCATAAATATTATTCATTGATTCAAAGATATTTATTGAGTACTGACAATTTGCTAGGCATTATTTTAAGGGCTTGTTATACAACAAAGAACAAAATTAAACTCCCTGCCCTTTTGGAGTTTATATTCTAACAGGAAGAGAGAGAAAGAGAATAAATGATAGTTATAACAAAGAGGTAAGTAAATATACATAGCATGTTAAAATGTGTTAAGTATAAGTGCAATTTGGGAAAAATATAGAGTACCATGAGAGGGATAGTAAGGTGAAGAAATTGTTTAGGTAGGCAATACTGACATTCAAATAAAAATGTGAAGGAAGTGAGGAACTTTGACATGTCTGGAGATTTCAAGGAATGTAATGGAAGCCACTTGGCTCAAACAGACTGAACTGAAATCTAAGTAGTAGGAAAGGAGGTCAAAAAGGTAAAGGGGAGGGGTTTGGTATATAGATCATGTAGGGCCTTGGAGGACATTGTAAGAATTATGTTCTGGGTAAAATGGGGGTCACTGATAAGTTTGAGCTGTAGAGTGACATAATCTGACTAATGTTTGAAAGGATTATTCTGGTTGCTATGTCAAGAATGGAGTGGGGGATGAATGGAAACAAGGAGATCTGTAAGGGGGCAATTTCAATAATCTGGAGAAACACAATGATAATAGCACCGGGGATAATGAGACAGGGTCTGATCCTGAATTTATATTGAAGGTAGAATCAAAAAGATTGCCCGAAAGATAGGATATTGGGATTGAGAAGAAGAAAATAATCACAAATAACTTCATCTGGGTTGAGCAGCTGTGTGAAAGGATAGTGCTGCCACTAATTGAAATAAGTTGTAGTTGGAGCAGGTTTGGGAGGACAATGAGTTCAGTTTGGGACAAAAAGGATGGGAGGTCTCTAAGTGAATGTGACAAGTAAGTAGTTGGTACATATGTCTGGAGTTTAGAAGAGAGGTCTAGATTGAAGATATACAATAGGGAATCACTGTCATCAAGAGATTACCAAAGGAGTATATGCATATAAAAGAATAAAGAGGACAAAGAAATGAGCCACAAAAAGTTCTAAAATTAAGTGGTCAAGGAGAAAAAGAGGATTCAGCAAAAACAGGCTATAAATGAATGACTCGTAAAGTAGAATAAAAACTGGGATAATGCAATGTGTTGGAGGCCAAAGAAGAAACTATAAGAAGCAGAAGAAAGTTAATGATTTCAGAAGCTGATGAAAATTCAGTTAAAATGAGAAATGAGAACTCACTACTGAGTTCAGCAACATGAAGGTTATTGGTGACTTTGACAAGAGTAATTTAAGAGAAGTAAAAGGAGTGAAATATAAATGGAATTGGTTTAAGAGAATAATTACAAACAGTGGAAACAGTGAGTATAAACAGCTATTGTGAGCAGTTCCTAAAAAAAGAAATTTAAATAAATAGGTCTGTAGGTGAGTTTTTGTTTTGTTCCTTTTTAGTGTATGTGTGTTTTAAAGGAGAAATAACACTTTGTTTGTACGCTCATGAGAATGTTCCAGTAAAGAGTAAAATGTTATAATGTAGGAGAGAAGGGGAGATGCTAGAGCAATATTTTTGAGTAGCTGAAAGGGACAAAAGAGGTGCATAAGTAAACAACTGGCAAGACTGGTTTTTTCCCAATTATAGTTGACATTTAATATTATTTTATATTAGTTTCAGGTGTACAGCATAGTGGTTAAACATTTATATAATTATATAATTCCCCAAAAAGTCTAGTACCACCTGATACCATACATAGTTATTACAATATCATTGACTATATTCCTTATGCTGTACTTCACATCTCCATGACCATTTCATAACTAACAATTTGTATTTTTTAATCCCTTCACCTTCTTCACCCAGACCCCACCAACACCCTCCCATCTAGCAATCACCAGTTTGTTCTCTGTATCTATGAATTTGTTTTAAATAATACCATAGATATGTAATTTATGGTAATGAGAGAAAGCAGAAAATGTGGGTGTGAGTGTTGGTAGGTGAGCAAATGTGGGAATGGTAGTTAGTGTAAGATCTTTTCTGAGTGCTTCAATTTTTTAGTGAAGTAAAAATTTTATAAACTGAGGGTAATGGAAGAGGTGATGTTAGATGTTTGAGGAGAGAAAAGTTCTGAAGTATTATCTAGAGAGTATAAATGAAAATACCAGGAAAATATAGCAAGAGTGCCAAGCAGCATTATAGGAATGCTTATGGTTCACAGACATGAATTTAACAAGAGAGTTAAAGGAGTCAAAGACTATACAAGGGAATGATTATAATAACTGGTTATAAAATAAAAGCTGGGTAAGGAAGGAAAAGACAACATCAACGGGGTGAAGATCAGTGAAAAGGAGATAAAACCAATCAATATGTTGGTGATTCTAGCGAGACTAATGAATCAGAATTGGAGTGTTAACAGGAGTAAGATGGAAAGAGAAGATTCAATAGAGATGATAGAGAGCTTGCAGGTATTGCTATAACAAGATCTCAGGTATGTGCTGCTCAGGTAGAGTGGAGGACAAGACCATTGGAGAAGATAACTTCAAGGAATGACACTGCAGGTATTAAAAGGATCACATTTGTTTTAAAAAATGCCAGAATTATAATGAGCCATATTAGGGAGTTCCAATTAGGCAGGAACTAAAATGGTGGAAAAAATAAGGGGAAATGCTACAGAAGTGTGAAGACGGAAGGAATAATGAGTGGTAGTAGGTAATATAATCTAATGATACAAGAGTCAAAGATGGAAATTTTTAGAAAAGGAAGAGTGAGTAAGGTCTAAAAATAATAGTGGAGCAAAGAGAGCTCCCATCCCATCTCCAGTCCTTGCAGGGCTATGGGAGTAAACACAACCATCATTTAGGATGACCATAGAGAAAACAGGGTGCTCTGGGGAGGGCCAGGATTCTGTTAGAGCAAGGAGAAAGAGGTGTTCGGAGAAACAAGATACAGAAAATTTCACCAATAATAGAATGAGATTTTTTTCCCCTAGAATTGGCTTCTTTTTTTAATGCTTTTTATTTTATCTTTTATTTTATTATTAGTTTCGAGTGATTTTCAGAGGGCACAGTGAAAGGATTTCAGAGGAGGAAGGAGAAGATAACATAATAGCAGGAAGGAGAAGATAACACAACCCAAGTGCTTATGAGAATTTGAATCGGGACAAGGGAAACCCGGTTCTAATGAAGATATAACATGGATAATGATTATAATGAGAATATTCCTGTAAATTCAAAGCAAATAGTGTCATGATGATGCTGTGACTGCTGGAGAATGGGTGATAATATAATAAATATGAATTCACCATCCAAATTTAATCCATCGAATTTGGCTTCCACCCCACAAACCCACTGAGATCTTCCTATGAAGATCACCAATAACGTCCAAGGGCCAAATCCACTCCTCGTATCACTCTCACCAGCTTTTCATAGAGTTGACTTCTCACTCCCTCACAGAATCTCCTCTCTTGGCTTCAGCAATGCCGCTCTCTCCAGAATTTTCTTCTCTTTTTTTTTAGTCATTATTTCTCAGCCTCCTTTGTTGGCTCTTTCTCTTTCCTTTATCCTGACCTAAGTGTCAGAGTTTCTCAGGTTCTTCTCTGGTGGATCTCAATGACTGAAAAAACATCCAAGCCAGATATTAGCTCCAAACTCCAAGTTAATATATTTAGTTACCAACCCAACAGTTAGCTACAAGTAGATGTCTCTCAAACATGTCATACTTTACATGTCTAAGCTAGCAGATTTTATCTTACAAAACACCTTTGCCACCAACTCAAACTTTCTTCATTTCAGTGAGTAACATGACATCCACGCAAATGCAAAAGTAAAAAACCTAGGAGTCAGACTTGATTCCCCCGTCTTTTAATTGTGCCATGAAATCTAGATGCCATAAGAAAAAGAACTTGATAAATTTGACTACCTGAAAATTCTGGATAGCAAAATATCAAGCTGGAAAACATTTGTTACAATATTGCTAGACATAGTTTCTTTAATTACAAATTAGTCATTTCACAGAGAACTCACATAAATCCGTAATGAAAAGAATAACCCAGTAAAAAAATGATTAAAATATATGAACAGAGAGTCACAAAGATACAAATATAAAAACATATTAGCATAAGAAAAAACTCAATCTCATGCACGATTAAAAGAAATTCATTTCAAAAGGCATCGAGATATCATTTTCTATTTACAAAATAGGCGAGAACTAAAATATTTAATGATATCCAGAGTTAGGAGGGTGCAGGAAAACAGGCACTCTCATATACTTGGAGGGAGCAATTTTAAGTTAGCAAAATCATTCTAGAAAGACAATTCACCAATTTTTCAAATTTTAAAAACACATACTAATGTCACTCAATAATGACACCTGTAAAAATGTCCCAGATTTATAATCAAAGATGTTTTGGTCAGTATTGTTATGACAGAACAAAACGAACAAACAAACAAAAGAAATTCTACAAAAATATCAATCAAAAGATCAAAAAAGGAAAGATTGCCCACTCATAAAATAGAATAGTATGCAGCTTTTTATAAGAATGAGATATTATTTGAGCATTGCTATTAAGTGATAGTATAAAGTACAGAACACAAAATAAACTTGACTTTGTTTTTATATACAAATATTTAATAGTTGCATAAAATTTTGAAAGAAATGCAAGAAAATATTTAATAGTGACTATCTTGGGGAAAAGGGCAAAAGTATCAGAGTAAGAAAGAAAAATATGGGTGTACGCAAATGCATGTGTGTGTGTGTGTGTGTGTGTGTATTTAAATGTAAAAACAAAACTTCTTTTAATCAAAATATCATTAGACTATCAGAGCAAGAAAGATTATAAATCATTTACTTTTTGCATTTTTATGTATTAAAATACAAACTAAGTGCTATACAATTTTTTAATCTATGCTTAGAAATGATCAAAAAAAATTTTTTAAATATCTTTAATGGCTCCCTATATGTCAAGAATATGGTCCAGGGTTCTTACCATAGTCTGAATCCTGGACTCTGCATGATCTGGGCCTTGTGTACCACCTTACAGCAATCTTCTTTGCTACTAAACAACATCCTCACTGTATTCTTTCATTTTCTCAAATATGCCATAGTATTTAGAGCCTCGGGACCTTTAGATTTGCCACTCCCCCACCAAAGATATTCTTCCCCTGATTTTGTGTGGCTAACTCATCTTCCCTTAGATCTTCGCCTGCCACCTCCTCAGGTCTTTTTCTAGCTACTCTAATGAAAGATGTTCCCCCCCCCTCCCCGCCCAGCCCCAATCTCAATTATTAACTCAGGTCCTGGCTTGATTCCTTCATATTACCCTATAGTTCTTTTATTTATTTATTTGTTTGTTTGTTTGTTTGTTTGATTGTTTTCTGTGACTTCTTTTTAGAAGAAGGGACTGGACCTTCACTGGAATATAAGCTCCTTAAGGATAGGGAACCATGTCTGTTTTGTTCACTTTTGTGTCTATCACAAATGTTCAATAAATAGAATGACCATATAATTGATCATACAAATAGGGACACTTTTGAGAAAAAAAGAGAGAGATTAATAATTCTTCAAGGGTCACAAGTACAAACAATAAAGTCCAGATAAATTTAGAAATATGCTCACCTTATCAAAAAACACTTGAAAAATACATCAAAGACTATTGATAATGAAAAGCTTAAAGATTTCATTGGGAAGAAGAAACAGCTCAAAACAGACAAATATTAAGAATTTGTTTTTAAAGTTATTTCCTGATCTCATCTTTCCTTCTCTTTATGCTGTTTCTTGTTCCTGTTATGTATAAACCTTTTGGGTTAACATTCAAATGTAATTTAGACAGCTAATCTATAGGATTTGCCTCAAACTATAAATCTTCTCAATTTCAGTTGCTACCCATTTACTGCGCTTGGCTGAAAAATAATACTATGCAAACAATTCTCAAGAAAACATTCCTAATTTAGGCTTTCTCAAGGCAAAATTCAGAACCTCACCTCAATATGTTGCTAATTTCCCTCTAAATTGTGATAACCAAATTAATGAGAATCAATTTTAAACCCCACTGCTTGGCCAAAATAAATTACAAATCAATAAAAATTTAGTCACCTATCTGCCATGATCATTCTTATTAAATAACTCAGCATTCCATATTACCTTGGAGCTCCACCCATTTATCAAAGCTATTACACACACACACACACACATACTCCTCACTCACACACTGAATAAAAGATAGCTTACAAGAGTATAATTCCTGAAACTATAAGATGTCTAAACATCTTAGTAAGACAGACATATTGCTTCGCAAATTTTTGAGACAACAGCCTGGATTAGATGAACTCAAATTCAAACCAGTAAGTATAGAATTATCTAGCTTTTTCCCTTCAGTTTCTGATCTTTCTAGATGAGGCCAAAGTTACCTAAGTTACCAAAGTTACCAAAGTTTTATAGGGATTAAATGGAGATCAAATAGCAACTAGCACACTATCTGACATATAGTAATTGTTCAATAAATGTTAGCCTCTTTCATAGTTATCTCCCCACTGCAAACCTCCACAAGATACCAGCATCATTTTCACGGGCCACATCAACCTAACATGGTGCTTTGGGGTAGGGAGGAAGCTTGTAAAGGAAGAAGAGCTGGAGGGGAAAAAAGGGTGACAACCACAAGGGCTTCCACTTTCCCTGGGGAACTGTTTTGCTTTCTCACTTCTACTGCCTGGGTACCCTCCACTCCGACTCCAGAGATCCTTTTCTTAGTAGCTGAAACTTCCAGGTACATGATGATCTGACAAGCCAAAGTAATTCAGGCACATTTTTTGCATTTTAACTTGACCCTAAGATATAAATTATACTTTCACTTTTTAAAATATAAAGTACTATATGTAAAAGAAACCACTTCCTCATCCTGAGAAGGTCTGAGTAAATTTCTTGAGAATCTGAGAGGGGATAAAAATCAAAGGTGGCCTATCAACAGTGGTATAAGGATCGAAGGTGGGTTGAGGGTTTGTATGGAATAAGAATGCAAATATCTGCTGGTGCTGCTTGATGACTTCACAAGCTAGAACCTGAAGGTTGTTATAATGTCATGAAATCTCCATGGTATCAAATCAGACACATCCAAGACCAGTCCTGTTTCAGCAACTTCCATCAAGACTAAGGATGCTGAGCTTGTGACAGCCTCCAAGCTCATCATCACCACTGCTAATGACCTCTCCACCTCAACCACTTTGATCACAGAGCTCAGACAGAAGAGAAAGAATTGTCCTTCTGACAAGGCTTCCGAAAGGGTAGCCTGGTCCTTTAATTTTACAGCACTTTGGATTAGGCTGAAGTCATTACCATTTAAAGGACACACCACTAAATCTTATTCAAGTTCAGGGTTCCAGGAGGAAGCTTAGGAACTATAATTCTTGGGTTTACTGGTTGGTAGCAGCATTGACTTTTCCTTCCCCCACACTTCTTTTAAAAACTTCAGCCCCAGTGTTTTAGAGTTCTTCCATCAGTTATATTTGTATAGTCTCATGCACATAGGACTCTTGGTAGATTCCCTATTTTCCCAGAAATCTTGAGACAGCAACTCAGACTGATATTCACTTGCTGGTACTCTTACTACCCAAAATAATCAGCTTCAAACTTTAAAAATACTCTAAGGGAGTTAATAACTGACTTGAAATCTTGTCAAATGTATTTACAACTCCAATTAATATTTTAATGCAAAATATGAATGTAATTAGTAATCCATATTTGAAGTTTCTATTTGTCTATGTAAAGCTCCAGCTCAAAATATTTTAGTATCTGTTCTTTCTTCTAGCAATGTTAAATGAAGCATTGAAAATTCAGCTTTACACACACACTTCTTAAAAAATAAATCCCAGAAGGATATAATTATTTAAATTCAATTTCATAAAGATTGTAACTGCTTGAAAAAAGGAAAATAATTATAAAACTGTCACGAATATTTTTGGCTAACAATATGCAACAAAATAGAATACACTAAATCCTGTATGTAAGTAAATTATTTGCTCTCAAGATGATGCATATTTAGGTTTGTAACAACTTCCTGCTCCAGGGCCTCTCCTTAGTGACAATAAATTAGCAATAGAAAGAGGTCAAATGAGGTATAGGTGGCAGTACATTTTATCTTAGAATTGGCAGAGATCACATGAATAAATGGTATTAGGTTGATTTCTTTTCATTCTTGGCTGCATTGACGCATTTTCCAGTGCTTCATTGTGTCTCTCTTAAAGTACATTCTTGCCTTTTCACAGGCCTCTTGAGTTTTCTGTAAAATATGTCAGCTCAAATCTTCACACCTCTTTGAAGTCCTCTACACCTGGAATGATCACCTCCATGTTCATCCTACTCACCTAAAGTTTTAGCCCAACACCAGCAGGAGGAATAATAATGTGCAAATAGCTCTGGCTTTGAAGCCAGGCAAACTTGAATATTAATTCTCTCTATAGCTTCTATCTATGATTCCTTGAATCTACCTATTACCATATCTGAATTTGTTTCCATATCTTTAAAATAATGATGATAATAGTTATTTCACAGTGCTCTGCTCCTGTGAAGATTAAATAAGCTAGTATAAAGAGCATCCCTAGTATGGTGCTACCAACCTCTAACCTCTAGAGAGAGTTGCAGTCCCCACACTGCCTTCGTGGTCTTGAATAAGACTTACAGTAGTGTCAGTTAAACATTCTTTACTTTGGTCTGGCCCTAGATGCTGTAAAATTAGTGATGATGATGAAATGTAGAGTGACAATCACATTGAACAAGTGAATTACTTCTCTGTTAAATAAGTTATCATCAAAGATCAAGGTTCCTGAAGTTTTACTAACAGAAGACCAGGTGACTGCTCTGTGATAGTAGTCATTTTTTTGAGTTCCTGGATTGGCAAGACACTGCTGCTCTCTCCTCCAGTTTTTTTCCAAGTTAGAAAAAAACCCCATCACCTTTCAGGAGTTCATATCTAAAAAGCACATCACTGTGCTTCAGACCATGTTTATAAGCCAATGCATACTTAGTGCAAATTCAGGATGTGGCTTCATGGAAAACGTGAGTGGAGAGCATGATCCAAAAGATCTATTGTCACTGGTATATTTGTCCAAATTCTACCCTTGTCCAGGTTAATGCAGTGTATTTAGAACCCGGTGCATTCCCTGGATCATCCCAGTATTTACAAGTCTTCCAACCTAAGCATGAATATTTCCCTAAACATTAGTTCAGTCCTTTGGAAAGCCTGTCAGGCCACAGTGAAATACGCTAATGTATTAAATTTAGAGATGTTACCCTTGGAGTTTGCTAAATGTTTCTCTTGTGATCTGAAGGAGTTAATATGACAAGCATGGCTTAATTTGTAATTAGGGTTGCATTTGAGCACTGAAGGTAATAAAGCTCTTTATATTGGCATCCTACTGAGAACTTAGTAAATTTTGAAAACACTGCAAAGCATATAATGATTTTTATCTTGTGCCTGGAGAACTAGAAATAATATTTAAATACCACTACAACTCAGAGATTACCAACAGAAGAAACATACTGTTAATTTGAAAGCTAAGTATCTTTGCTTCAAATGCCAGAAAAGATATATCACTATTACTCATGAGAAACCAACCAATTGCAACCATAAAAGACAAACTAGAAAACCATGATTTTCAAACTATCATTAATGGAGTCCTGGGATCTCTCAGAGATGCCACCAAGGACCCAGAGGGAAGGAAAATGGAAAGTCAACTAGGCAATGCTCTATGTCCTCCACAGCTGGGTTTTTGTTTCAGTCAAGGCAGCTTGGACTTGATCTGTTTTACACATTGGACTTAGCTTAAAATGTCATCTAAAATTGATAATATCCAGAATTGGCAAGTTTATAAGAAATGCATTTTGTACATTATAGTTAAGAATGAAAATTATTACAACAGTTTTGGAAGACAATTTGACATAATCTCTGCAAATTTAACTAAGAATATTTTCTGTCCCCAAGATTCTATATTTGGAGTACCATGATGGGCTCATAGCTGAGTCTGGTGCAGCATAAGCTTGCACAGAGCAGTACATTTATTAGGAGAGTGAACATTCTTTGACTTTAAAATGATATAGCTCCTGATTGATTTTGTGAATTGAATTATTATTTTCCTGTTTTGAAACATTATAACATGCATGCATGTACAGAATTTCAAGGGGAGACTACATACAGGACACTATTTATCATTCACTGTACAGTAATTTTTTTAAAGACCATAGTTTACATAGTTAGCAAAACTCAGCCTGACACATAGTACAGAAAATACATTTGCTGAATAGATAATAAATGTTGAGTGATATGTAAATATGGTAAAGTATCAACTATGCATAGTTCAATGAAGAAAAAGTGATGACTGTCTGCTTCATAGTGTAACTGGAAATGCTCCTTTAGGAAAACCAAATAGCCAGTGGACTGTTACATACTCTCTCACTCATTTTTGACCCAAATTCACAAAAAAAGAAACTCCCCCAAAAAATAAAAAAATAAATAAAAAAAATAAAGAAATGGGTCAGGGATAATGACAAATTAAACAGATTGTTCCAATACCATAAAAAGAATTATAAGATATATACCTATGACAGTAGTAAATTCAAAAATATTTTCATCATCATGAGGACAAGAACTATTTAACACCTCTAAGAAAAGAAAAACTATGTACAGTTAGTTGTATACTGTCAGTTAGATATTGTCACCGAAATTATAATTTTCAATATTTAAAGGGATAGCCCAAAGGGAAAGTTTGCCTGTCTGAAACATAATTTTCTTTGACACATTCTATAAATATTTTTATATTTAGTGGACAAGATACAGAAATAGATTTTTATTACATGCCCAGAGAAACAAAATCTATACTACAATGCCATCTTCACTGCACTTCTACCAAGAAGTGAAATATAGGTTTAATACCCTATGTATTATCTCAAGAAAGTCAGGAAATATATCTATTTATATTTTATATTCAATAGTTAGTATAGTATTTGACACATGGTAGATGTCAACAGATATTTGTTGTTAGATGATGCTCCCAAAAGTCACTACACACACTCTACTCAGTATTTTGTCTTTTTTTGCTCCATTCTCACCAAACAGCTTTATTCAGGTATAATTTATGTACCGTAAAATTCATTCAGGTGGTAAAATTTATATCCTTTACTGTACAATCTCTGAACTAGTATTTGCAAAGCTCCTTCTACAGGGCACCAGGCTAGAGTGTCCATCTTAACTACTTTCACACAAATCATGCTACTGTCACATCACTCCTCAAACTAGCTATTGGCTGGTTCAACAAGAAATGGATTCCATACCCAAAGGCAGCCAGTCCACAAGTATCCCTTAGCCCATGAGGTGAGATAAATAGGAAGGTTCTGCCCAGTAGGGAAGATGGTGACCACCTGTACATATCTTTCTCTGAGACAGTTTAAACTTGAGAAATAGAGAATTGAAGACCTAGAAGTTAAACTTAAACACCCAGAACATAGCAGAGACAAAGTGTGAAGCTGTCATCACACTAAAGGAGAGAATCTAGAATCACCACTATGAGGGATGAATGAGAGTGTCTGCTTCCTAGAGCTGAAAGACTATTCTAACCTAACTCCACAGAAGAGTGAACAAGCCCTAACTAGTAACTGAGGCACAAGTTTTACCAAAGTTCACTGTTCAACTAGTGCTGCAACTAGTCTCCCAAGGCACCCTAACTATAGTTGATCTTGAGCCTGGTTATGCCCATTTTGGCAAATTTGTACATAGTCCTTGCCACAAAACTCCTTGATCACATCGTGTAAGCACTGGAGGCTATTCTTATTGTCTTGGGCTGCTAGCCAGACTGGGGATTCAGTGATTTATTTCCCTTGCAAGTCATTGTCAAAACTATTTTGCTTTTAATGAAAATGATAGTAGCAGTACCTTACATTTGCTGAGCATTTATTCTTTACCCAGCCCATCTTTTTTCAGATTGAATTTTTCTAAAGAATCAAACAAAGTAAGACTAGTCATTATTCTTATTTTACAAATGGACTAAGTCTCAGAAAATATTAAGTAACTTGTCCAAAGGCACATAGCCAGTACGTAAAGTCAAAATTTAAGCTAGGGCTGCCAGATGCCAGATCCAAAACATTTAACCACTAAGTATGGCCTTGAATATATTCAAAGGGTATATTCAAAGGGTAAAGACCCCTGGACTTCCAAAGCAGAGTTAAGGTCAAGGGAGAAGCTAGAAAAATACATATTGGAGTCTCTGGTGCTCTGCATGAATTTAAAAAGGGATTGTGGCTTAATAGAAACTGAACCACCTTACAGTTCCCTTGAGATCTAGCTTTGTGTAGAATCAATTCTTCGGCAAAGGCTAACTTTGTGATAGGAATTACTGTCTTAATTTCTGTTTATGACCTCACAATAAACTCCTATTTACTTAAGGTAGCATGAGTATGTCTCAGCTCCTTGAAACCTTAAAACAAAACAAACAAACCAAATATTCAAAAACGAACTAAAACATATGCTTTTGCAAGAGAAATAAAGAATGGATAATAGAGCAAGGAAGACAGCAAGATGGTAAGCATAGCGATTATATCAGTCAGTATCCCAGCAGGAAACAGCTGGAACACTCAAATTGGAGATTCTGAGGAGAATTTAATAAAGGGGTTATTTACAAAGGTTTAAGCAGGCATCAGGGAAATCACATGTAATAATGATTCTATTTACCCTCAGGCCTGAAACAATGAGGGAATAAAGGGGTAACTAGATCCTGGAGACAAAGAAAATTATGTGGAGAGGGCCACATGGGAGTCACCGCTGCCTCTCATTATTTGAGGAGGAAGCAACAAGCCCAAGGTAACCCTCAAGAGTGGGAACCAAGGAAATAAATACTGTGACCTCACTCTCTTCCTCCCTCCAGTCTCTGTGATTCTCCCTGTTAACCAAATTCAACTTAAAACCAGAAAAATAGGGAGCCTGTTGCTATAGTTCAGCATTCTGGAGCAAAGATAGGATGGAGAGTGGATATGAAAGAGAAAATTGGAAGATATCAGCATAGAGTGGTAAAGATTAAAGGTTTGTAGGAATCAGACTTAAGAAAAAAGAAGAGAAGTTGTGCCAATATGAAGTAGGCAGTTACACTAATCTGTCAGGTTAGTGAAGAGGGACCCACAAATTCCCTTTATGCCACCTTCCTTTGGCTCCCCTCTTCTTTTCACCTTGGGTTCAGTACTCTCTCATGGCCTTTACGAGGTCCAAGGACATTTATCAGTACAGACCCCATTATAAGACTGATTCTAATGATTTAGTTTTTCCAACTTTATTTTCACTGTTAAAAAATTTTGTTCCTAACATTTAAAAAATTAACATCAATTCTTCTCAAACTCTTCCAAAAAATCAAACAGGAGAGAATACTCTCAAACTCATTTTATGAGGCCAGTGTTACCCTGATCCCAAAGCCAGATAAGGACACTAGAGAAAAAGAAAACTACAACCTATATCCCTGATGAATACAGATGCAGAAATTCTTGACAAAATATTAGCAAACCAAATTCAAGAGCACACCAAAAGGATCATATGCCATGATCAAACAGGATTTATTCTTGGGAGGCAAGGCCGATTCAACATACACAAATCAATAAATGTGATTCACCACATTAATAAAATGAAAGGTAAAAATCATGTGATCATCACAAAAGATGCAGAAAAAACATTTGACAAAATACAACATGCTTTCATGATAAAAAAAAAAAAACAACTAATTGAGTATAAAAGAAACATACTTCAACATAAAAAAAAAGGGTACATATGACAAACCCGTGTCATATTCAATGGTGAAAAGTTGAACACTTTTTCTCTAAGATCAGAAAAAGTTCCATATTTAAATTACACAATATCACAGGTGTAACCATGATCACTTAAAGTCAGTTTGCATTTTCAAGAATGTTATATAATGCAATGATATGGCAAAACATAGACTCTTTTTTTTATTCGTTTGTTTTTGGTCTGCCTTCTTTCACTTAGCACATTATTTTGGATTCATCTATGTTACTGTATGTATGAATAGTTTGTCATTGTTTATTGCTGAGTAATATTCTATTACATGGATATATCATAATTTCTTTATCCATTCACTATTGCTAGACATTTGAGTTATATTCAGTTTTTGGCTATTACAAATAAAGTTGCTATAAATACTAATGGAAAAGTATTTCTAGAAACATATACTCTCATTTATTTGGGTAAATAATATAGCATAACTAGCAGGGCGATATAATAAGTATATGTTTAACTTTTTACAAAATTGCCAAAATGTTTTCCAAAGTGGTTATACCATTTTATATTCATATAAGCAACATAAGATAGTTTTAGCTGCTCCAAATTCTCACCAACACTTGGCATTGTCAGCTTTTTTGGGCATTCAAATAAGTATACAGCGGTATATCATTGCAATTTTAATTTGCATTTTAGGGATTGTTTATTTTCTTATTGCTGAGTTTTGGGAGATTTTTATGTATTCTCAATATAACCCCACTGAGGCCAGACAAGAACTACTTTTGAGTAAAGAATAATTACCAGGAGTCTGTCAAATGTGCAACTTGCAGAGCTCACTAAGGGCTTGAAATTGTTCAACTTTCTTCAAGTCAAAGTGCAGAGTGTTTTGAATATATTGTGTAGTCACATGATATCTCAAAAGAATCATGAATTAGATAGGGGTCTAAATTGGCCCATCGAGAAAGGGCCTTCTAGACCTGCTTGAAAGAGCTTAAAAAAAAAAAAAACCTTCAAAGGGGTCAAACTTATGAAGTAATGTAACTTCTAATTTCTTAAAAGAAATACAAAACAACAACAATGTAATATTCATAATGACCATAATTAAATAAAAATTACTGGACATATGCAAAAGCTAGAAAATATCACCCACAACCAGAAAAAAAAATCACTTAATATAACCAGATGTAGAAACAGCAAAGATAATGGAAATAAAAGACAGGAGATATTAAAACAACTATTTTAAATATGTTCCATATGCACAGGATGTAAAAAGAAATTATAATAAAGAAAAAAGTGGGAGAAAGGAAAAGACTCAAAGGAACTTCAAGAGGTGAAAAGAAAACATCTGAAATAGATTATTCATTAAATGGGATTATCAGCATATTAAATATTGCAGAAGAAAGTATGATTCACCTTAAAGACACAACAATAATCATTCTTCCAAATGAAATGCAGAGAAGAGAAGACTGAAAAATAACAGAATCAGTGACTTGTGGAAATTATTAACAGGTCAACTAAATTTATTTAATTAAGGTCAAAGAATGAGAGAAGAGTGGGAATAGAAAAAATATTAATAAATATTTACCAGAAAATTTCCAAATTTGATAAAAACTATAAACCTGTGGATCCAAGGTCAAAGCCAAAGAACTCTGAACTGAATAAACAAGAGAACACAACGTGCACGCGCGCGCGCACACACACACACACACACACACACACACACACACACCAAAGCAAATCATAGTAAAATGACTAAAATCAATGATAAAAAGAAAATCTTAGAAGCAGAGAGATAAAAACACATTATGCAGAAATGAATAAAGATAAGAATTACATCAGAAATCTCATCGGAAACTATGCAAGTCAGAAGACAATGGTCTAAGATCTTGGAAATATACATTCAGCCAAAATATCTTCCAAAAAGAGGTGAATTGACTTCCAAAATGAGGGATTAAAAACATTCCTGAACTAGTTCTCTCATGAATTTAAATTATTCAGAACTCTGAAAATTTATCAATGCCACAAATAAACTGAAAAAAAAATATGTTTATTCAAGAGAAACTACTGAACCTTGATTAAAATAGTAGGATCTGTGACATTTTAATTTGGGGCTATTTCCATCCTCCATCCCTACTTCCCCACTCTACATACCTACTGCCAATGGAGAGGCTGCTAAAAAGCACTATCCTCAGAGCACAGTAAATATTTTTAACAAACACAGCTCATTGAAAAATCTTTGTTTCCAGGATGTTGTGAATATTTGATTTGACTAAGAAGTCATCTCAGAGGGGGAAAAAAAGCCCAGGCCCCAAGCCCTACCAGAAATAATAGCAAAGTGTCGACAACACTACCTAAGGCTGTGATTTCAGTTGAGACAAACAAGAGCCTGGTTATGAATTTGAAAGAAAATCCTGGAAAAATCGATGGCCATAGAAAATTTTGAAAATTTCTCGAGTAAAGGCTATGTATATGTACAAGGTTATGTGCGTAACCAGAAAAACAACAAAAAAACAAACAACAACAACAACAAAACAGAAAAAGATGTAGGTTGCAGTCACTCTGGCTGACCCTGAGAACCTGAAAAAATAGAATGTGAAAGCTAAGGCTGTTTCGTTAACTGCCGGAAGTTTGAAGGTGTGCCTCCACACACAATTACCCTTTATAAGGAGTGGAAGACTCATCTATAGCCAAAGCATTTAAGCAATCTTCAGACTGATCATTGGCCAATCACTGAATTACCCTGACCCAGGAGTGACCTATGTTTAAAAATAAGAAATTATAACTTAAAATTTTAAAAATCTAGCAAGGAATTCAGTAGCTGCATACTGCAGAGACTACAGAATCTACAGAAATTGTCCAGGAAAGTTGCTAAACAAATAAGCAGCAACAAGAAAAACAACAAAAGCCCAGAAACAACAACAAACTCAAGAAGAAGAGAGGTGTCTGATACCAGTATTTTTACAATATATGATCTAAAATGTCCAGTTTTCAATAAAAAGTATGAGAAATAGAAAGAAATAAGAACATTTTCTACATTCCCAGCGGTAGAAACAAAGACAACAGAAAATGTCCTTAAGGGTTCCCAGATTTTGGAATTACTTGACATACACTTTAAATCAGCTATATTAAATATGATGAAAGAATTCAAGGCAACCATGCCTAAAGAATTAAAAGAAACTATGAAAATGATTTCTTGTCAAATAGAAAAATAGAAATTATACACAAAAGAGATAGTAATCATCTATCTTATAAAAACAGAAATTCTAGAGTTGAAAC
>NW_011888920.1:3486653-3488996 GCF_000151845.1 Pteropus vampyrus
GAGTTACTAATGACTTCCTTACTAACTGAAAAGATACAAACCAGAACATAAAACCCAAATTATTCTTAAGTAATTTGTTCTTTATATTTTCATATTCCCCTGCTCCTCTCCCTCTTCCTCTCCATTTTCTCTCTCTCTCTCTCTCTCTCTCCTTCTTTCTCTTCCTCTCCCTCTCTTCTCTTTCTCTTTCCTATTTCTTCCTTCTATCTTTCCATTCCCCCATAATTTTGCCCTCTCAAGTCTATCTGCTCAAGAAAGCTGTCTCCACAAATTTTTCTACATAAATGATTGGTGGACCAATAATCCTTGAGTAAACAAAAGAACATATTAGAACTCTTTATACAAAGGCAGTGAATTTTCAAATGTACTTAAATACATAGTTTATTACAAAGTATATAGTTGTATCTATTTTAAAAAGTATTTAGATCTGTGGCTAAACTACTTTGAAATGCTCTTTTAATAGAAGAAATCATACAAATGATCATTTCGAGTATATAAGAAATAATTTTAGGGAATAAAATATACAAAGTTTCTAGAATAACATCAAAGAATATATATTTATAGTCAAACACACACATCTATGTAGTAATTTTTTATTTGTACATGAAAGGTTTTATGATCTATTCTACCCTACAAATAAGTATTTTTGCATATTTAGGTATGTGATCATTGATTAGAATGTTAGAGTAAAAACAGCTTAACAAAAGGAAATAAATAATAATAGCAATGTAAACAACACTGATTAAAAGTATTATGGTAAGTCCGTTAGTAATTTATAATGCAGCAATAACATTCTTAATTTCTCTACATCGTTTTCTCCATTTGATTTCAGAATTCTGCTAAAAACTTGAACATCCAAAACTAAAGGGAAGAACAAAAATAGAAACATAATTCCCCTGCATTCCAAAACGGTAAAGATCCCCTTCCCTCCCTCCAGTCTGTTCTTGTAACATTTTGCCTTCACAGTGGGCTACACCACTCCATCTTTGTTACAAATGCAAGAAAAACTTCTGAAAGCCAGGCATACTGAATAGAATAAATTTTCTACTGAATAAGTAATGAGATTATATCATCCCTTTTATTTTTGCTTCATTTTCCCCTCACAGCACTTATTTTAACTATTTGAATTGCTTCTTTGCAGTGATATCTACCATTTGAACAGCAGGCTTATTAAAGGTTGACTCTTTTTATTCCTACACCATGAATCTGAAAATAATTTTCTGCTAATTACTTTCTTAAAGACCAGATCTAAGAGGGAACTCAAGCATCCTTATTTTCCCAGGCTTCAGCTCTACCAAGATTTCCTATTTTATAAAAACAATTCTATTGTAGACATTTTGTCAGCTAATAATATCTTCATGAAGTTAACTTTAAATTCCATTCCATTGAACTCAACTGCAGCGGTTTCCCAGGTTTAGTCTGACAGAGCACAAAGAAATAAAGAATACATACTAATATTACAGTATTCTGACTGCTTATTGTTGTCATCGTCATCAAGGAGAGTGAAAATGCAATATACTTCATTTACTCATTCACCCAACAGCATGTGTGCAGCACCATTATATACTTTGGCATATACAAAATAAATTTAAGGCAAAACCTGTGTCCTTGCATACAAGAAATTATTATATTAGACAGACAAGTCATATGTATCATTTTGGCTATTTGAAAACTTAGGTCAGTTTTTCAAATCTGAGCAAAATATTAAGTTGTATAATATTGGGAATTACCCATTATTATTAATTAATATTAGTTATTTAGTACCATAAAGGACTATTACAAAAAAATCATTGTCAACAATTTTGAATGACTATTCTCTATCTTTTCGAATTGACCATCTTAGCCTATAAAGAATTCTGTTCTTGAAAGGGAAAAATATTCCCCTTGATTCATTTATAATTATTAAGCACCTAGACATCTGTTCCTAGACATCAGGTTCTAACCAGGAAGGAGGATGCACATATATAGAATACTACCAAGCCCAAGGTAAGTGATAAAATAAGAAGACAATCAAATAGTGTTCTGGATCTAGCATAAAATATACATTTAGGGTGAAGAGTGAAAAGTGTGTATTTAAGTACCTGGAAAATAGATATATTAAATGCTGAGCTTTCTGGCAAAATTGGAATTTACCAAATCAACTATAGAATGGAGAGTTAAATTAGGTCCTTACATATATTATCGATTAAGAGAAACAGAATATGGTATAATAGAATACTAATTCTGCATGGAATATTGTTATCTTCCTTTGTGATTCAGAAGGATTCAGTCCTTTTGAAGAGGAATTTTCCACTCAAAAGGCTAACCTTATAATAAACTCTTTGTTCTGCTTCTGTAGATAAG
>NW_011888920.1:3489046-3507773 GCF_000151845.1 Pteropus vampyrus
AAAAAAATCATTGTCAACAATTTTGAATGACTATTCTCTATCTTTTCGAATTGACCATCTTAGCCTATAAAGAATTCTGTTCTTGAAAGGGAAAAATATTCCCCTTGATTCATTTATAATTATTAAGCACCTAGACATCTGTTCCTAGACATCAGGTTCTAACCAGGAAGGAGGATGCACATATATAGAATACTACCAAGCCCAAGGTAAGTGATAAAATAAGAAGACAATCAAATAGTGTTCTGGATCTAGCATAAAATATACATTTAGGGTGAAGAGTGAAAAGTGTGTATTTAAGTACCTGGAAAATAGATATATTAAATGCTGAGCTTTCTGGCAAAATTGGAATTTACCAAATCAACTATAGAATGGAGAGTTAAATTAGGTCCTTACATATATTATCGATTAAGAGAAACAGAATATGGTATAATAGAATACTAATTCTGCATGGAATATTGTTATCTTCCTTTGTGATTCAGAAGGATTCAGTCCTTTTGAAGAGGAATTTTCCACTCAAAAGGCTAACCTTATAATAAACTCTTTGTTCTGCTTCTGTAGATAAGTTTGCCACATAGGCCTAAGGGCAGGGGCCACCTCAAAATTAACTGAAGACTCATCATCCTCCCTTTCGCTTGTCCTGTCTAGATAACAGATGTATTGTCTGAGTTCCTGTCTGAAAATCTTGAGCTCTGTGACCGCCTGTAACCCATAGCAACTCCCAAGCCACCTGTAATCCATAGAAACTCCCATAGTCTATAACCACCTAAGGACAAATTAACCAATTGGCCCATGCCAACTATAACTGCGCGGATAAGCCCAATAAAAGCAAGGTTGCATCTGAGGTCAGGGCCCACATTTTCAGAGTGCTAGCTCCTCTGGAACCGCCGGTGTAAAAAATCTGAGTTCTCCAACTCTCCGAGTGGGGCTTGGTTTCTCACCGGTCTGATTTTTCTGCAACATTTCAGGGTTGTTCGATTACCCAAAGTCATAATAATATCATCAAATCCCTTTTCATAATTCCTTCTCCTCTGGGGCCAGCTCCCAGAGAAACATGTTCTAACTACCTGGCCATGGCCCTGGCCATTCTATGCAAGGCTGACTGGTCTGAGAGTAGACTCCCTGATACATATCAATCTGTCCTGAACATTAAAAAAAATTTTTCATTGCTCTGAGTAACTGTGATGATTCTGCTCTAGATTACAAAGAGGAAAATTTATAACCTTTGCTGCTGAATCCCTGTATCAATTCGTATTCAGTCATAAGAAAAAATCCACACCATTAATTTCAACAGAGAATTTTATATGCAGAATTATTACTAAGTAGGCACTGAAGAACTGGAAAGGTGAAAAGAAAATACAAAGATATCACGAAGATATCACAGAGGTAGCAAATTTAGGAAGTAAGTCCTATGGGACTGGGGAAGTGAAAAGAAGAGCCTGGAATTGTTAGAAGTTAGAAAACAATTCTATGTGTTTCTGACACTCCTGAGATGGCAGTGGTGAATAGGAGACTGCCTAAGGGACATTGGTGCTTGAAGTCGCAGGTGGATGAAGAGAATTCAATTTGGAAATGCCTAACTCTTAGAGTAGAGGTAAAGAGGAGTCTCATATTTTGGGAGTCAGGAACTGAGAGAAATGGCAAAAGTGACGCAACTTGAAAAATAAATTCTGAATCCAAAAACATGATTTCTAAAGTAAACTCTTTTGGTAAATGAGAACTATGCAGGAAATGACAGAAAGAACTTGTGTTGGGATCAAAGGCTGATAGTAACTAAATAGCTGCCAGAGGAGTTGTATTTCCTGCGGCAGTAAAGTTCCCAAAGCTCTTGGTGTTTACCCCTCACAGAACAGAAACAGAACTGCCTACTTCCCCACACGCACCCGCAAAGTGGAAAACAGTTCCTTGAGAGGCTCTATAGGCTGAAATTTCAAGAAGCCAGAGAATAAAATGGAAGCCTTTCTGGGGATTGAGTATAGGAGTATGAAAAGACCTTGGCATCTCAGAAGACAGATCTGAGTATTAAATCTCAGCTCAATCAGTAGTAACTGATTGAAATACCTTGGGAAGTTTTCTTTACCCTTCTTGTGCTTCAGTTTCATTTTTTTACAAAAGAAGGATTACAATAACCATTTTATAGATTGTTGGAGTGATGAAGCGTATTTAGTAGAGTCTCTGGCTTTCCCTAATGGTAGACCCAAATATTCCCACTGGAGGAGGAACCACGGTATGGATAATTCCATAGGACGATAATATACTGAAGAGGAATTTTAATTCAAAAAGCTAATCTTACAATGAGCTCTTTGTTTTGCTTCTATAGATATGCTTGTCTTATAGGCCATGGGGCAGGGTGACCTCAAAAGTAACTAAAGACTCATCCTCCCTCTTGCTTGTTATGTCTAAACAACAAATGTAACTGCCTGTAACCCATAGCAACTCCCAAGCTTTGTAACCATTTGAGGACAAATTAACCAATCGGCTCATGCCAACTAAGCCCTATAAAAGCAAAGTTACAACTGAGCTCAGGGGCCTAGATCTTCAGAATGCTAGCTCTTCTGGGACTGCCATCATAATAAACCTGAGTTCTCCAACTCTCCGAGTGGAGCTTGTGTCTCACTGGTCTGATTTTTACAACATTTCTGCAACAGCTCCATCATTGCCTAGGGCAGTCCCATTCCGAAGTAGCCTCTTTTCCTGTTTGTTCAATCATTCAACGTACATTTACTAGGTTAACATTTTGTGTCAGTCAGTAAAACTTGAATAACACAGTGAAAACAAGTCATAGTCCTGATGGTGAAAGAACTAACCATGCAGCTGAGGAAAGCACAAGCAAGTACATGGACAGTCACTGATGGTTAGCAGCAAATCTGTATGCTTTGTGAAGACAAGATTTCATTAAAGCAGCTAAGCCAAAATTGTCAGCTCTCATCATATGGAAAACAAGAAATCTATGTGTTAAATGTGATAAGATGTATAAAGTGCCCAAAATAGATATATTAAAGTAACCAAAAATGTGTACTCCCTCCTCCACTTCCTAGAGATTTGTCTCCAATTCTCATAAACCTATGATGTTTTCTCATGTCTTCAGTAAACACAAGCTTTCCTTGACGGTTTCACTCTCTTTATATTTCATATGAAATAAGTCCCCAACAAACACTCCATTTTCCAGAGTTGTTTCCGTGCACTGATCCCGCTCTGATCTTTTTCTCATCTAAAATGGGGATTTCCCTAAGAGCTTTTTTTACCAATGGAAAGGCCAGGAGGTTACTATGTGAATGTGTGTAAGAAATGTTGACTTCTGGCTTCCGTGAGAAGACAGCATTTGACTTCTTTCCAAAACAACTCAATCTGTGGAGAGCATCAAAGGTTAGTGGGTCACTTTGTTGTGCTTAAAGTATTCCTGGCAATCTTATTTGGGAAAAAGAAAACATTTTCCCTCTGAAACTCAAATTACTCTAGAATGGGACTTTTTATATATTGTGTACATTATAATGTGTCTATAAATTATCTCCAATCTGAGTTCACAAAAGGAAAGGATGGCAGTGTGTAGTTTTTAACAATTGCTTTCAGCTTTCATGTCCTGATCAAGATCAGTTTTGATAATTACAACTTACTCTCTCTAAAATTCCTTCCATATTGAACTGAACATAATATATTCATTTATTCTTATAAATAATGATGTTATATTATCTCATGATGTTTTAAAGTTGTCCTTCAGCCTTTGGCCATTTTACGCATGAATACAGTTAATTTAACACCAGCTAATTCATAGCACTGTTATATACAAAAGCTACTTTGGATTCAGGTTCATTATTCTTCAATTTAAACTCAAGTCTTTAACTTTAAATAAATTTAACACTTCCTTAACTCATTGGAATGACAACTGATTTACTTAGTGGTCTACTAAATACAAGCAAAGTTCTGAACTGAATGAAGAAAGAAAAATGGGAAAGAAAATAAAGGTTGCAAATATGGCATGCTTCATCACAAGATTTTAAGAAAATTACTTTAATCATTTGAGTTGTTCTGTATTAAATAGACTATTTAATTTCAAGGACCAGTCTCCCTTAAATAATGAATTCTAAAGTTTAGAATTTAGCTAAACTATAGTAGTCTCCTCTTACTGGCTATTTCATTTTCCATAGTTCCAGTTGCCTGCGGTCAACTGCAGTCCTACAATCTTAAATGGAAATTTAATAATTTTCTTGTTTTACATGTTTAAATTCAGTCAATTAAATAAGCATATATTCTGACATTGAAATCTTTACTTTGCTTCTCCACAACTTCCATATTATTTTTTTGTCTAGAATTTTATTCCATCTTGTTTTTAAAATCATTCAAATTAGTATTGAACATAATATTTTTCACAGTCAGTGTCAATTTAGATTTAACTATATGTTGACTAATTTCCTTACTCAGCTTGGTACTTTCGCATCTCCTTCTTAATTCATTTTCTGTTTTATGAAATATACTTTTATTAGATTTTTCAGCAAGGATTGATCTGTGATTAGTAAGCTCTCTCAGTCTTTGTCTTATTTTCATTCTCATTCTTGAAAAAAATAGTTTAGACTTGAATAGAATCCTCAGCTAACAGGTATTTTTTGCTCAGCATTTTCAATATATTATTCAGTTATACCCTGGCTACTACTGTTTCTGATAAGAACTCTGGTGTCAATCTAATTGGTCCTCCTTTCATATAACTTGCCTTTTTTTATTTTTTCTCATGGCTTTTTTTAATGATATCTTGTTCCTTGAGGTTCTGCAAATTCATTATAATGTATCCAGGTTTCTATTTATTTTTAACCATCTAAAGAATTCTTAATTTATGAAAAATTCTTAGCCAGTACTTCTTTTCATATTATCTCTCCTGTTGTTTTCCGTGTCTCAATCATGTTTTAATATTTTCGATCACTTCATTCTGTTCTCTGAATGACTTTTTTGTAGTGCCATTTTAGGATCATTAATTCTGTTTAGTTGTATCAAATATATTACTTAATACATTCACTCTTTTCACAGAGTGGTTTATAATGTTTTTATTACTGTGAGCTGTTCCTCTAGGAGCATTTTTTCCTATACATTCACAAGTACTCCGGATGGTAAAAGTGTCTCTTCTACAAAAGTTCTGCTTTTCTACTTACTGCAAGAGCTCCAAAATTTTCACCAGTCCTAGACCAGTAATTTTTGAATAGCTTTATTAAGGTAGAATTAACATGAAAATAAAATTCACATGATTAAAGTGTATAACTTGATAAATTTGAAAAAAATTTATACATCCATAGAGCTATTACTGTAATCAAAATAATTAACATATTCATCACCCAGAAGAGTTTCTTGTGTCAGTTTATAATCCCTTACTCCTGACCCAGATCCTATGCCCTCCTCCCCAGGTAACCACTGATCTGCTTTCAGTCACTATAGATTAGCTTGCATTTTCTAGATTCACCTATGCTGTTATTTTTTTAATCAATAGTTGGTTTCTTTTTATTTCTGAATAGTATAACATCATATGACTGTACTACAGTTTATCAATTCACCTGCTGCGGACACAAACTGTTTCCAGTTTGGGGCTATTATAAATAAAATTGCTATGAACATTCTTGTACAAGTCTTTGTATAGACCTATGCTTTCATTTTTCTTGGGAAAATAGGAATGAAATATTAGGGTAATATAGAAGGTATATATTTACATTTTTTAAATTTCCAAACTTTTCCAAAGTGGTTGTACAATTTTATATTCTTACTAACAGTGTATGAGGGTTCCAATTCATCCACATACTCATCAACACTTGATAAGTACAGTCTTTTTCATTTTAGCCATTCTAATAACGGTATAACCATATTTCATTGTGGTTTAATTTGCATTTATTTCCTTAACAACTAACCGTAAGTGTGTGTGGCGAGGGGCATCCCTAAAGCTATAGTCCCAGAAATTTTTTGCACTTTTACAAGTCTACACACAGCTTATAGCAAATCATCACAATTACCATTTAAGTGATCCTACCAGAATTTATGGCTCCAGTGGTTTCTGTTATAGGTAAACAGACTTTGGTTTCTGTATCTATCTGGATAAGTCTGTCTCTCCAGACTTTGTGGTGGCAGTTTGCCCTGAAACTTCAGTTTGCTAATAGGTCCAAGAAAAGTCATTGATTCCAGTGTGTCCAGCTATTTGTCACTGTGAGGACGGGAATGATGACTTCCAAGCTCATTACATGTCAGAGTGGAAACTAGATGTCTATGAAAAGGTTTAACTAAAGTTTTTAACCAAAATTTAATTTATTTGATAGATTATGGGCTATTTTGGTTATCTTTTTTCCTTTCGTGAGCTTTAAAAGTTTGTATTTTCATGAAATTTGCCCATTTAAGTAGTTATATCTATTGGCATAATCATTTTTTATAATATTCCCTTAATATATTTTAATATCTGTAGAATCTGTAATTATGTCACCTATCTCATTTCTCATATTAATGCTTTGTATTATCTTTATTTCCAGATTACTTTGGCTAGGGGTTTGTTGATTTTATCCTCTCATATAATCAACATTTTCTTTTATTGATTTTCTCTATTTGGTTTCTGTTTTCGATTTATTGATTTTTCATTTTGACCATTATTATTTTTTCTTTTGCTTAACTTAGGTTGCATTTGCTTTTCTTTATCTAGCTTCTTAATAAAGTGAAAGTTAAAATCATTAACTTAAGAATTCTTTTTCTTTCCTAATAAAGTTTTTTAGTGCTGTAGGATTTCCTCAATACTACAACTTCAGCTGCGTACCACACACTTTAATATGGTCTTTTAATTCCTATTTAGTTCAAAATATTTTTAATCTCTTATTGTTTCTTTGAATTTTGTATTACTAAAAATATGTTATTTAGTGGTTTTGTTTTTGTTTCTTACTGAAATATAATTAACATGTCATTATATTAATTTCAGGTGTAATTATTGATATTTGTATATATTGCAAAATGATCACTACGATAAGTTCAGTTAACATTCATCTTACATAATTACAAATTTTCTTCTCATAATGAGAACTTTCAAGGTCCACTCCTCTAGCTATTTTCAAATATGCAATACATTATTATTAGCTATAGTCACCATGCTGTACATTATAGCCTCATGACTTATTCATTTTATAACTGAAAATTTGTACCTTTTGATCCTCTTCATTTATTTCTCCCATCCCTCATTCCCCACCTCAGGCAACCACCAATTTCTTTATCATATCCATGAGCTCAGGTTTTTTTGCTTTTCGTTTTTATTTAGATTTTTTAATTTTTTAATTTTTTTTTTTTTTTTTAGTTTTTAAATATTGTGATTCTTTCTGACATCTTTCTGTTATTGGCTACTTATTTAATTTAATTTAATTTAGTTCAGAGACTTGACTTTTTAAAATGTATTCAGACTTGTTTTATGACCCCAAATAATATCCATCTTAATAGTGTCTTGTTTGCGCTTGAAAAGTATTTGTTGTTTGATGGAGCATTTTATAAATGACACAGGTCAAGTTGGTCAGTGGTCTTCAAGTCTTTATAGTCCTATGATTTTTCCGTCCACTTGTTTTATTAATTATTGTGATGGGGTGTTAAAATGCCCAAAAATAATCGTGAACTTGTCAATTACTTTCAGTTCTACCAGTTTTTGCTTTATTTATTTTGGAGCTCTGTTGTTAGGTACACAAAACATTTAGGAATCTTACATCCTCTTGAGAAATGGACCCTCTACGGCATCATGACATGACCGTCTTTATCCCAGGTTACGCTCTTTGCTCTGAAATCTAATTTGTCTAAAATTAAAATAATTACTCCACCTTTCATTTGATCAAGGTTATTGTGGAATATACATTGTGGCCATCCTTTTATTTTTAATCTAGTTGTATCTTTATATTTGAGGGGGTTTTTGTAGGTTTCTTATAGGCAACATATAAAACTGCCCTGCTTTTCTTTTTTAATCTAATCTGACAATCTCTACCTTTTGAATAGGATGTTTAGATCACTTATATTTAATGTGAGTTTTGAATATCTGTGGGCTTATACATAGTTCTGTTCTATATATTTTATCTGTTCTTTGATCATTTTTTCTCTTTTTCTGCCTTCTTTTGAACATTTTTTATTATTTTGTTTCATCTCCTTTTTGGCTTAATAGTTATAAATTTTATGCTATTTTAGTTGCTGCTTTAGGCTTTATGTCATGCATTTTTAATTTATCACAGTTTACTTTTATGTGATATTTTGACATTTCTTTTATAATATAAGAACCTTAAAGAAGTTCTTTACAAAAGTTCTTTACAGAAGTTCCAATTCTCCTCTCCCAGCCTTTGCGCTTTTGCTTTCATACATTTTACTTACACTATATTATGATCCCAATGCATTATTACTTTTCATTTAAAAGATTAATTATCCTTGAAAGAAAAATTATTTAAAGACAGAAAAGTCTCTATATTTACCCATGTAGTTAACATTTCTGCTCTTTCTCCTTTCTTAGTGTAGATCCAAGTTTCCATCTGATGTAATTTACCTCTGCTTAAAAGACTTCTCCTAATATGTCTTGCACTGAAGGTCTCTTGTGTGAAGAAATGCAAATTGTGTATGTGTGAAAAATGTCCTTTTTTAAGTCTTTTTAAAAACTTAAAGTCTATTTGTCAATTTCAGAGAAAAAAAAAAACCTCACTATTGAAATAAAGAGTTTAATACAGGTATGCAAAAAGTAAACCTCGTGACATTTTCACTGGGATAAAATGGGATTAGCTTTGTAGTTCTTATGATCTTCACAGAGAATGCAATTTTAGTTTCATTGGTGATTCCAGCTGCTTTAAGAGTGCTGTCTTCTTTAACAGGAGTCTGTTATCATCTTTCAAACTCGGCACAAGTTCATTTGTCATTGATTTATGTTCTTGACGAATGATAGTTTTAATTTCTGAATGGTGGTGGCAGGCAGGTCCTTAAAGGGACATGTTATTTTAGAAATGCTATAAATTCCTTTAAGCCTTGGTCCAAACTACCTCCGTGATATACTACAGGCTTGAAATTGTGATCCTCAAATGAAGGAATGAGGTAAACTGTAATGGTCACTTCTTTGAAAGAAATTCCTTTCAATCCAGCAATTTCACTCATAGATGGATACCTTACGGAATTTCTCACGTATGTGCACAAAGAGAACTCTGCTGATATATCTCACATATCTCATTTTACTCTGAGACCCAGCAAGTGAAGTCTGTGAGTAGTCAAAATTGGTATCCCAATAATCTTCTTTTTTGAAGAATATTTTTGATGGATATATAATTCTAGGCTAACAGGCCTTTTTTTCCTTTCAGTACTTTAAAGATGCTGCACTTCTACTTTTTTTGTTGTTGTTTCTGTTGTTTCCAATGAAAAATGTGCTGTCATCCATATTTTTGTTCTTCTGAACATAATGCATATACTTTCCAAGTGATTTTGAGATTTTTTTTATTACTAATTTTAAGCAATTTGATCGTGATGTGACTTGATATAGTTTTCTTCATGTTTCTTGTACTTGCAGTTCATTGAACTTTTAGATCTACATGTTTGTAATTTTCACCAAATTTGGATATTTTTCAGCTATTTTTTCTTCAAATACTTTTTCAGTTCCCCCTCTCCATCTTCGTCTTAGGAGACTGTGTATTTGGCTTCTTGACTTTGTCTCATAGTTCACTGATGCTTTTTTACTTTTAAGTATTTTTTTAAATTTCATTATAGATAGTTTCTACTATAATGTTTTCAAGTTCACTAATATTCTGTGCTCTATTGCCTAAAGTTGTTAACCATATCCAGTGTATTTTTTATCTCAGAAATTATAATTTTCATCTCTTGAGGTTTGATTTGCTCAATCTTTCCTCCAGCTCTTTTAACATATGGAGTACAGTCATAATTAATCCTTTTAAAGTCCTTTTTACTAAGTTTACCATTGTGTTATTTCTGAGTCCATTTATACTGATTTTTCTTCTCATTAAGTGTTGCGTTTATCTATTTCTTTGCATGCATGGTAATTTTACTTGGACACCAGATACTGTATTTTATACCTGTTGGGTGCTGGATATTTTTGTATTCCTATAAATATTTTTGAGCTTCATTCTGGGACATAGTTATTTGAAAACTGATACTTTGGGATCTAACTTTTAAACTTTGTTACATGGAAATAGGCAAAACTTAATCTAGAGTTAATTTCCCCCACTACCGATACCTCATTAGTTACTGGTTTTTTCACTCTGGTTGTTGGCAATAAACATTATTCTTAGTCTATGTGAGCTCTAGGCACTGTTCCTACTACTTATTTGGGGTATCCTTTCTCCACACTTTGAGTAATTTCCTCACATGCATGTATTGATTAGAACTGTATTGTGTATTTGAAAAGATATCTCTGCTGATTTCTGGAGTTATCTCTCTATGTAGCTCTCTTCTCTGTTTTTTTAGTTTTTTGTTTAGTTTTGTTTTGTTTTTTGTTTGTTTTTCCTACAAACTCTAGCTGCTTTAGCATATCCAAACTTGCAGATCTGTCTCCTCAATTCAGGGAAGAGGTTTCCCCCTTCCTGAGCCTTGTCCTGGAAACTTTTCCCAGGCAATAAGTTGAAGCAATCATATGGCTCATCTACCTTTTTCCCATGCCTAAGGATCAACATTCTTAATTGCCTAATGCCCAATGTCTTGAGAGCCTTTCATTTATATATTTTGCCTGTTTTTAGAGGTTGCAGATAGAAGGGTAAAATTGTCCCTGTTATTCCATCTTGGACAAATGAAGAAGGCTTCTCAGAGTACTTTTATGTTAATTACTTATCATTTTGGTAGACTTGCACCGTGTTTAATTAAATTTAAACTTACAGCAGTGCCTTCCATGGACTAGGGTTAATTTTGTGGAGATGACTTTTTCTCACCCTGTTAGATTCTTGAGCAGATGAACAAAAAGAGATCTGCATTTGAACTTCCAAGGATGGTTTGCAAAGACTTTTTTTTTTTCAGTTTACTTTTCAAAAATGAAGCAGTTCTTTGATAATACCATCAAATGTGGCTTTAGCTTGGAATTTGGAAAAATCATTTTACTTAAGTTTGCAGATGGTTTTATAAGTTTCTTGGTCATACCATAACACTTTTTTTTAAGTATATGGAATATAACTCTTTTTATAATCTATAGTTTTGTTTTGATTTCTTCTCTGCCTTTAACATCAAAATGTATCATTTTCATACCAGAAGCAATGCTATGCTTATTTTGGAAAATTTTTATTTTATGGGAGAAGTTTCTGTTCTTCGAAAATGACGTGGAAACCTCTAAGGGTCCATACTATGTTTTTCAGAGTTTTAAAAGACAGGTCTAGGGTTAAGTATTTTCAGAAAATCCCTATCTATATTATTTTAAGCTTCTTAAGAAGGTCATCACACTCTATTATCCAAGCTCATAAATCCTTGTTCACTATGTACATTTGGAATAGTCTTTGGAGTTGTAGTATTTAAATTACTATTATTCTAAGATACAGATACATCTTTTATGGTTTGTTTTTGTGATGTAACTCATATAGTGACAACAAAAGGTATATTCAGTAGGCACGACTATAGCTTATAAATGATGTAAAAATAGGCTAGGCACTTTAAACTTCACCCTGATTATTGAATATTAAAGAAACTGATACATGCAGTCCCAAATCACTCACAGTCCTTCAGAACATAGTAATTAAAATAGAGAATAATATATTTCTCTAAAAATATAATCTTACATTTAAAATCTATAATGTTCTTGTGTGAACTTATCTCATCATCTTTTCTTTTAAAATTGCCAAGAGCTTGCTGAGTACTCTATAGCCTTACAGAAATTCTGATTGGCACATTAGCCACATTTTAATAAATGCTGCCTTAGAAAATTCAGTAAAACTATAGACTCTTTCATAAAAAAATGCACAAACATTCCTGAAATCCATTTGCAGATCTCAGGCTAGGAATCACTCTTACTGGTGTTTACTTCGATTAGAGCACAGATCCTCGAATGAATGTGTTATGGCCCAGATAACAGTTTCTTTTGCTCCAAAGCCTCCAAATTTCTGAAGAAGGAACTGCCTGAGGTTACTTTTTCAAAAGGGGATTGTGACAGGGCAAACAATTACAATTCTAAGGGCTGTTCAGTATGAAAACCAAAATGAAAAAAATCTTGCACAGTCAGTTTTGTAATATCAGGCATTGTGGCAGTCAAAAATCATTCACAGGAGATTGATTGCCACTTACATGTAATCAGTTTTAGAGCAATAGCCAAAGCTCTTTAACAATAACAGACTAGAAATTACTAGAAAGGCTGCATGATAGCTCAAATACTAGAAAGACCAGAAATAGGTCTCCCTAAGCGAGGCAATGATGCTTTGACAAAACAAAAACACAAAACCTGATATAAGTCTTTGGGTTTTGACTCTGGCATCAGTGCAGTCGTTCTTGGAAACCAGCCTTGGTTAGACAAGACTAGAAAGAACATTTAGCCAAATCGTATCCACCATTCAGGTGTTACAGGTTTTAAACTCACTAGTCACTATCCACATCCATGCTCCTTTTTAAAAGCAAAAAGATAATATTCTTTTCAAATGACATTGTACTCTGATAACTGTAAGTAAAGAAAAAAAAAAAAACCAACACTTCCTTTAAGGTTGAAATTGATTTCAGTGTAAAATAACAATGAAGCAAAGATGTTATGGATAGAAATTATTTAAGTTTTATTTTACTACATATGTTACAATTTAGTTTCCCAGTAGCCATGTGGTTTGAGTCCTGCCCCAACTATTGATCTCAAATTAGCTGACTTTCATGAAATATTAAGATGCCTTATTAATATCTCCAAATGCAAGTGGACATCTTTCAAAGATACCTTTGAAAGACTTCAGGAAGTTAATTGTCCTCCCTACCAGACACATTGTAGTACTTCTAATTCATGAAAATTCTGCCATTCCGGGTAATAAAGCAGCCTACCCTTTTTCAAGGTAGGAAGAAAATTGAAACGAGGTCAGAAAATTCAACTCCTCATTGCAATATTTACAACATAATACTATTAGCTTCCAGAGCCTCTAACTCAGTATCTCACAGCTGGATAAATTAACATATCCTGGTTATAATGGGAACTTTCTAAATCTTTATTACTTGGTGACTTTTTAGAGCAGTATGAATAAAGTGTTTATGTATTAGCACAGATTTTTCCTATTGGCTTCATTCAAAGTGTAAAACTGCCTTGGTATGAGTAAGAAGGAGTGAAAAGTTTTAAATATTCACAAGCAGCAGGCACAATGTTCCAGAGCCTGGGGACATAATAGAGACAAACTGAACCATTCTATTTTGACTAATTCAAGAAAGTATCTGAAAGATGCATATAGGATATAAAAGACTTAAAAATATAGTAACATAGCAAGTAAGTGTGATTGGATCTGCTGATTTGAGAGAAGAAAGCACTGGTTAATTGGTTTAGTCAAGTCTCAACCTTTTGCTTTGGAAAACGTCTTGGATTTAGGTCAGATCTGAGTCCTAGCTCAGCTCTACAATTATCATCTATATGATCTGAGGCAAGTCACTTATATTCTCTGATTCAGTTCCTGAAGAAATGATATAAACTCCTATGACAGTTATTGGAGATGCTATTTTTAAAAATAAAATAAAGGCACCCAGAGTCTAAGAAGATAGATTTAAGTCTTGGCTCTGATATGTCTAAATTAATGTCTTTGAATATGTCACTTAACCCCTCTGAACTTCAGTTTCTTTACACCATATATAATAAGATTTCTGGTGCTCAGGCAGGCTACTGGAAGGCCAGCATACATCGTATCCATACCAAGGGATCGGGACTTGAAGAATAAGAGCCAGAAATTATCTAGTCTAAATGGACAGTGGACACTGGTATGTATCTGCAACAAGGAAAGTTCCTGGAAACTGGTAAGTAAATTGTAACTTTGTGTATTAATCTAGTCCAGGAATTAGTAGTCTTTTTCTTTTTTATCGGCTGGTTTAAGACAAACTATTTGATAATCTGTTTGATAAGGTAAAATGGTGATCTTTGCAGGGCACAAAGGGGATCCATGTTGAGAAAGTCACTGCCAAATAGATTTGGGGTCTGGTCTATAAATCAAAGATTCCTGCAGAGTTCTTCATAGTAAATTTCTTTCCCCCATTTTTTCGCTCTCCTATCTCTCCTCAGCCAAAATTGACCTAGGCATGAAGAGAAAAAGATGCTTTTAACATCCTAAAGTTATCGAAGGTGGAATAACAAAGGTTTTGTTTAGTGGTTTTTGTCCTTTTACAATGTCTCTTCTGAAACCAAAACTAATAAAAAGAATGAGAAGCAAAACAAACAAAAACAAGAACAAGAATCTGCTCCATCTCCAATAACACTAGAAAACAACTACAAATTCAGGTCATAATCTTTGAAAGACAATGTTCAAATACAGTACAATTTGGACCAAATTCAGGAAGGATGTTGAGAACAGACATATGTCTTTATAGAATTCTGGTAGTGCCCCAAATCAACCTAAAATGGGTACAAAATTGATGTAACAAACCAATGATTCACTGTTTGAACTAGCAAGATCTAGGAGCCTGGGCAAAAAGAAGTTCACTGAGCTAGGGAATAGAAAAAACAAGACATAAAGAGAACTTACTTAAACTTGCCATCTTTCAATGAAGTAGGCTGTCAGTGAGGCAGGGTAGAAGACAAGGAGTAGTGGTAGTCCATTTTGTAATATATAGAGAGGTTAATACTAGAGTGTCATTTTAAGGGCTAGTGAGATGCATAGTTTTGCTGTTAGTCAGGCAAACCACCACGTGGCCTACAACAGAGATATAACTGAAAGACCCCATGACCCACATTGTCAACGATTAAGATTGCTTACTGCTCCAGCTTGTTCCTTTTCCCTTTCCCTTGCATTATTTCCCCCTTAAATACCAGACATAGAAAATTTGTCTCTCTTTAAACATAAGTGATGTCTGAAACAGAAGACTCAATGTTATTAAATTGATCTATAAATTCAATACAATGTTGAATGATAATCCCAACAGGCATTTGTTAGAAATTGAAAGCTGATTCTATAATTTACATGAAAAGGAACTATAATAGCCAAAACAGCTTTGAGAAAAAGCAACAAATTTGAAGAACTTACCCTGCTTAATTTCGAAAAGCAACACTAATCATAAACACTAAAATAGTATGGTATAACTGTAAAGATAAATTGATCAATGAAACAGATTAAAGAGTCCAGAAAGGGACTCACACACATATGGTAAATTGATTTTTGACAAAGCTGGCAAAGTATTCTAATGGAAAAATAAATAGATAAATAGAGTTTTGACTAATATGTAAGAACTGTAATCAGTATGGACTCTTCTCATACCCTCACACAAAATTTAAATCAAAATGTATCATAGATCTAAACCTAAGAACTAAACTATAAAATTTCTAGAAGAAAACATGGGAGAAAATTTTAGTTATCTTCACTTCATAAAGATTTCTTAAATATGACACAAAACCACAAACAATACAAAAATTCAATAAGTTGAATTTCAGCAAAATTAAAAATTTTGGATTTCAAAAGACACTGTCAAGAAAATGAAAAGAAAAGCCACAGGCTGGAAGAAAATGTTTGTACAACATGTATCAGACAAAAGATCTGTATCTAGATTATATAAAGAACTGTTGCAACTCAATGAGAAGAAAAGAGTCCTAATGAGAAATATCGGCAAAAGACTTAAACAGATGCTTCACCAGAGACAATATACGCATGGCAAATAAGCACATATGAAAAAGCTCAACATCATTAGTCATTAGGGAAATGTATATATTAAAATCACACTGAGGTCTATGGCCATGCCACCCTGAACAAGCCCGATCACGTCTGATCTCGGAAGCTAAACAGGATCTGGCCTGGTTAGTACTTGGACGGGAGACCACCCAGGAAGACCAAGTGCAATAGGTATAAACAAACAAACAAACAGACAGACAGACAGACAGATAAATAAATAGATACATAAATAAATAAATAAAAATAAAATCACAATGAGATACCATTCATTAGAATAGCTAAAATTTAAAAACCTGATCATACTAAACGTTGTCATTATGTGGAACAACTGGAACTCTCATATATTGCTTGTTGGAATGTAAAATTGTACAGCCTCATTGAAAAATAGTTTTGTAGCTTCTTAAACATACACCACATATCTATGAGCCAGCCATTATACTCCAAGTGTTTAAGAGAAATATAACCAGATATCCACACAAAGACTTGTATGCAAATGTTCAAGAAAGTTTTATTTGTAATAGCCAAAGACTGGAAAGAGCTCATCAAAGGTAAATGGATAAACAAATTGTGGTATAGTTGTCCCAACTTATCTGCAGGGGAATATGTTCCAGGACCCTCAGAAAATACCTAAAACCCCAGATTGTACCGAACCGTATATATTCTGTTTTTTTATACATACATAACTGTGATGAAGCTTAATTTATAAATTAGACAGAGTAAAAGATTAACAACAACAATAATAAAATAAGATAATTATAACAATATACTGTAATGAAAATTATGTGAATGGCTTTGGGGGCCATTATTAAGTAAAATAAGGGTTACTTGAACATAAGCACTATGATTCCATGACAGTCTATCTGATAACGGGGAGGGCTGTTAAGGTACTAACTGGAGGGTAGTACATACAGCTTGTATACACTGGACAAAAGGGTGATTCACGTCCTGGTAGGACAGAGCGGGACAGCATGAGATTTCATCACACTCCTCAACATGCTACACGACTTAAAACATTTACATTGTTTAGTTCTGAAATTTTTCATTTAATGTTTTAAAACCACAGTTGACCATAGGTAACTGAAACCATGGAAAGTGAAACCATCTATGGGTAATTGAAACTATGGAAAGTGAAACCATGAATAAAGGGCGGAGGGGAGGACTACTGTAGATCCATAGAAAGGAATACTACTCAGTAAGAAACATGAAGTATTGATACATGCAATAACATGAACAAATCTCAAAATAAGTATGAGCTGAGTGACAGAAAAGAAACATAAGAAAGTAGTATGTGATTTCACTTATTTAAAATTCTAGAACAGGCAAAATAATTTATAGTGCGGAGAAGCATATGCTGGGGCGGGATGGGATGGGCCACAAAAGGGAGAGTTTACAAAGTGGCGTGAGGGAATTTTTAAGGACATTGGATATATTAGCTTAATTGTGGTTATGGTTTTAGGCATGTATCATATGTCAAAATTTATCAAATTGTACACTTTAAATAGATGCAGTTTATCAAATATCACATGCTCCATAAAGCTGAGAAAGAAAATGGTATTCTGAGTATATGGCTCTCGAGGTTTGTGAAACACATTTTAGATAATTTTATAAACTTACGTAATTTATAATAATTTGATAATTCATAACTATATCTATTACTGATCATTTCAAATACAAGAGAATTAATTGCAAATTTTCTTTCCTTTCCTCTCTCCTTTTTCACCTTGAATTAAGCCCTGTTTGACACACACAATAAAAATTCAGAGTAACTTCTGGTGGTTGAGAGAAGTTTTATTATTAGTGATCCCTGCTGCAGTTGTTTATGACAAGCTTGAGTTACACAGAAGTGTTTCTGACACTTTCTAAATCGAAAGACAACACAAAGCCTCATTTCTCCAATATACAACAGCCCAGGATCACATATATGTCATAATAAATATGAGATAAACTGAACTATTAAAAGGAAACTATCAGACTTGGAAAATAACCCCCAATATTTCCTGTCCATAAGAAATGCATTTGCAGCAGTCATTTAGAAAGACTGAAAGTTTAAAAAAAAAAAAAAAAGTGGGCAGACTCATACTAGGAAAATACATAGTGGCGTGAGGGAATTTTTAAGGACATTGGGAGCACACAAGGAAACTGGGAGTTAAATATTAATATTAGCCAGGGTTTAAAAAGAAAAAATGAGAAAACAAGGGGCAATTTATACTAATAAAGCATAAATTTTTATAAATTTTGCTGCATTATACAATAGTATCATCATTCGAAATGCCAACCAAAACAAGAAAACAACAGAAAGTAGAATAATATTAAGGTACTTTTAATTGACTTCTCTCAGCATATAAAAAATTAAGTACATAATAAAAATAAGTAACACTGTAGAGAAGAATTTCTCAAAGCATGGTCCAAGGATCACTTGCAGCAAACTTTGCTAGGATTCTTATGAAATAATGTATATTCCAAGATCCTACACTGGCCTATCGCATCAGATATTCTGGGAGTGGTTCTGAGAAATCTGCATTTTAGTAAGCACTTTAAATGATTCTTACAGGGGATATATATTATATACTTAACATGGAAGCAACCGAACTATCCTACAACAGACAATTGGATAAAGAAACTATGGTACATATAAACAATGGAATATTACTCAGCCATAAGAAGAGATGAAATACTGCCATTTGCGACAATGTGGATAGACCTTGAGATAATCATGCTAAGCGAAATAAGCCAAATAGAAAAAGTTGAAAACCACACGTTATCACTTATATGTGGGATATGAAACTAAAAGCAAAAAACGAACAGAACAAACAAACAGAAACTCATGGACATGGACTACAGACTAGTGGTTACCAGAGGGTAGGGGAGGAGGGAGAAGGGAGGAAGTAGATGAGGTAAAAGGGGTCAAATACGTGGTGACAGAAAGAAATCTAACTGTGGGCGGTGAATACACAATGCAACATATATATAAA
>NW_011888920.1:3508688-3521352 GCF_000151845.1 Pteropus vampyrus
AGGGGATCATTTCATAAACTATATAAATGTCTAACCAATGTCCTGTATACTTGTACCTAATAATAAAATAAAATAGAATGCTAAAAAATGTTTTAGAAAAGGAAAAACTAGAGACAGCATATTAATTATTCCCTGGGTCTGGAGGTGGGAACACAAATTGACTACAAATGGGCATGAGGGAACTTTTGGGACTAATAATTACACAAATTATAATTACTAAAAATTACTAAATTGTATACTTACATTAGATAAATTTTATGTTTTGTTATATCTGTACTTCATTAAAACTCAAAATATGTTCATAACAAATCCCACCTACTGTAGCAATAGAAAAGATAGAATACTTACGTGATGGTAGATTTTGTGAGGGGCATTGGCTAAGACTTATATGGATAAAGAGATATGATTTGTTCGTGGATAAGGGGAAGGTTATGAAATATCCTTGAATGTATCTATAGATTTAATGCAATCTCAACAAAAAGTAAAATTTTTGTCAATCACATTTAATTGGGCAAATTACAATTGTTCATTAATGTTTGGGACGACTAGTTAAGGGGGGATAAAATTAAGTCCCTACTTCATATCCAAAACTATAATAAATTCCAGATGGAGAAAAAAAGGGAGAAGATTTTATGTGACTTGAAGTAGAGAGAGTAGCTCTAAATTCAAGCATACACATGTTCACAGTGTGTTACAGAATAATAAAGAGGCCAGCAGGACTGCAGTAGAGAAAATAAAGGAAGAGTAAGAGCAGAGGACGTCACAGTTGTACTAGGAGCCAGATATTGTAAGGCATAGTAGGTTCTAGTAAGAATTTTGACTTTTTTTAAAGAGTATCATGAGAAACTAGTGGAGAATTTTGAGATATGATGCAACTTACTTCTCAAAAAGATCATTCTGAATAGACTTCACAGATGCAATAGCAGAAGTAGAGAAATTGGTTAGGAGATACGGCAATAACCCTGACAAGAAATGATGGTGGCTTAAAATAGGAGAATTGCAGGATCAAGGTAATAAAATGGATGAGATTATGACATTCTGGACATTAAGTTGTTACTGTCATGGGATGAGATTTTGGAAGCAGTATAAATCTAATGTAAGGTGAGATGAGTGCATTTTGCATATTGCAGGAAAGTGAATCATAAAGGCCAGACTGTGGTAGCCACCCTCTGAGATGGCTCCCAATGAACCCCACCTTCTGGTAGTCATACCCTTGTGTAGTCCCCTCCCACATTAGAGTATGCCAGAATGACAGTATGCCATTTCTGAGATTGTTATAAAATACATTGCAGCTTCTGCTTTGATATTTTTCCCTCAGATCATTTGCTCTGAAGGAAGGCAGCTGCCTTGTTATGAGAAGCCTGAGTGGTAAGAACAGAGGTGTCCAATCGACAGCTGCCGAGGAACTGAAGCTTTGTGTTAACAGCTTGCTGAGTGAGCTCGGAAATGAATCCTCTGGTTCCAGACAACCCTCCAGATGACTGCATCCTCAACCAACATCTGGACCGCAACCTCCTGGGAGACCTTGAGCCAGAACCACCAAGCTAGAATCCTGACCCACAGAAACTTTGAGATATAAATGTTGTGTTAAGCCACTAAGTTTGGGTGTAATTTGTTACATAGTAATATGCAACTAATACAGAGCCTCTTAATCTATTTTATGTGCACTTTGTCCATTTTTTAAAAAGTTTGTTTCCTTGTGTCTGGAAACTATATTCTGGGCCAACTCACTCTATGTCCTGTTTAGAATTTATTCCATTGTTTGCATTTTTTATTTCAATAGCTATATTATTATATATATTATTACTTCTTTTGTATCTTGTTTCAAACTTTCTGGTTCTTTTTAAATAAAGTCATACCTTCATTTAGGCTTTCAACATCTTCAAAATACTTATTTTGAATTTTTTTGTCAGACTATTATAATATTAAATTCATCTGGATTAATTTCAACTTCTGATTGTTGGTAGTCTTTTTGAGTTTGGGGATCTTCATTTTCAGCCTTATTTTGAATGGGAAGTGTGGGTGGTTGTTTGTTTAACACATATTCTTTTTTAACCTCCCCATCTTTTTCCCTCCCATCCACTAAGCTAGTTATACAGTTAGCTCGATCTGGGCTTCTGGGTCACTGAGCCAGAACCAGGGTTTAAGTGGACTTTTCGAGGTAACTACCCCATGATAATATTGAGACCGCAGTAAACCAATTTATAAAGCCAGCAAATGCCTTTGTTCATATTCTTAGAAAGAAACTGTTCAAATCCTCCTGCTTCCTAGGACCCTCAGCTGAGAGCAGCAATAGCCCGTGGCATCAGTTCAGAGCAGTGTCTTGCAGCCTCTTCTTATGTGTTGATGGTTACAAAGAGTCCCACTCTGGTGCCCAGTTTCAAGCAGTGGGCATGAGCCTTTCATCTCAAGTGGAGTCCTTTTGGTTCTTCTTATCACAGGAGCTCAACTCTCAACTTGATTAAAAAAAAAAAAAAAACTAGTTTAAGAAATAACAAATAAAGCTGCCACCATCCATGTTTAGAGCCCTTCCTGAAGATAAAGTGGTTAGAGATAAGTCTGTGCTCATTGAAAACACAATTTCATGCCTTCCAAGTAATCTTCACAAGTTATGCAAAGGAGAGCCTTTTACTTAACACATACCTGCTGTGAGGGGCCCTTTAAAACTTCAAAATCACACAATGTTCTTATCTTGTGAACAATGCAATGCCACATGCAATGCCCTTAACAATTTATATGAGCATATTGTCTATAGATGAGTTTTTCAAGCATAAAAAAGAGAAAGTACATTTTTTTCCTTCCTTCATTTTGTCAAGTCTTATTTATGTTCCCATATTAAAATGTGTTTACAAGATTCATCACAGTGCTCCATAGCGATCATACTTTAATGCATGAATGCATAGCTTTTTGCATTTTATCACCCGCTTGTGTTCATTCATGTGTCTATCCATTTTCATCTTTGAATTAATCTTCCCATAAATGATGATTAATAAGATTTTAGATGTCATTGGAAAGTGGGATGTCCAATTAACATTAGAAGCGTTTCTTATATGTGAGGAAATTGTGCGTGTGCGTGTTTTTGTATGTGTGTGTGTGTGTGTTTGGTTTTAATTTAAATCATGTCATTCTCTATAATGGTTTCCATTAAATACCTGAAATCTCAAAAGGCAAGCCTAAGAAAATTTCCCAGGATGCAACGATGCCAAAGAATAATCTAAAGACCCAGTCATGAGGAGGGGTAGTGATTTATGATTGCTCAGGATGATGGGCTGTACGATAAGCCCTTGGATGGAGGTAAGCTGTCTATGTCTGACTTTACTGCTGACCTGTATTCCATGTGCATGCTTCTACTTGCTCATCCTTCTAAGCCCAGCTTCTGTGGCACTTCCTGCCTATGCATTTCTCTGATCCTCACTCAGGCAAAATCAGTTGTTCTTTCATATGAACTTCTACAGCGCCACATGCATACCTGTATTTTAGGTACATTAAATTCTCTATTTGAATATACAATTACTCCTTAAACTGAACACACATCTCAAGGGCTAACTTCTCCATGAGTCAGCAAAGAAGCTGCTTGCTATGGGAAGTTCCCTGACTCTCCTAGGGACACAGATTCTCCTTCCCCAATGTTTCCACTACTCTTGATAATAACTTCAATTATAGCAATTATTATAATAAATGGTTTCTATGTTCTCCTCACTAATTCATCTCTTGAGGAAGAGAATATGATTTTTTTCAATCAACACTTTATCTCTCGTCAGTCTTCAAAAAATATATACTAGGTCTTCAAAAAATTATTTATTTTATATAAGAATTAAATACACATATACATACATATCACAAAAAAAGGAACTATTTTTATTTTTGTACTTCCTGTGTTTGTGATAGTGCCTGATATATAACAGTGATATATAAGAGGTGATCAATAGATGTGAGTAGGGTTGAAGTAAAGAGAATTCACTCTTCCTTTTACGAGGTTGCTATTGGTGGAGTCTTCCTACAAGGTATATTATATGGGTCCCAGATAGTGCGCAGACTGAATACTAACCTTGTACGCAGAAATTATATGCCCTTAATATTGAAGAGTGATTTAGAAAATACCTTTTCTTTTTCAATTTATACAGTAGATAGAATCTTCCTAACCATGGTAGTGAAAATATGTAACAGTGTTCTCAGCAATGACAATGCAGAAACTCAATAGATTTAGTCACTCATAAGTTCCTATCTAGCTCTAGTATTGTACAATTGAAATTTACTAAAAAAGTAAAACCTAAATGTTCACACACACACACACGCACACACACACACACGTAAATATATATAATGATGAATGTGTTAATAGACCATGCCTTTCTACTTAACAAAGCTCAAAGTTTACATCTTTGGAAAAAATTAACTGACACTTATTGGAATGGACGTTTGTTTCTAAATGTGGAAGCAAGTTCAATTCTACAGAATGCTACATCTGGAAGGTTGCTATGATCAAAGGTTTACTATATTGGTGTAAGGCTCTGATATATTGCACTTAATAATATAGTTGGAGAGTCAACACAGAAACTTGTTTTTTACTACTATTTCAGATTTGCTATACATGAATATACATGCTCAGCAAGACTTCACTGGTTATACAATTTTCTTTAGCTATCCAATTTTATAGCCATATTGTTGACTCATATTATCTCCAATAAGTTTATTGAGTCTGAAATGTAGATTCTAAGCTTCACACTATCTGATCATTATCTCCTAGTCTCATCAAAATATCTCATACATTGACTTCAACTTACTTTTCATTATCCATCACTTCTCTCTTTTTCACTTCCACCTGGGTAACCACTCTCATTTCTCTTTCTATATTATCCTAACTTGAAAAATCTCAATTCTGTTCATACTCAAATGTTACTTTCTCAGAGTCATTATTTGAAGTGGCTGAACATGGGTGGAGGATAATAAAACACTATTCTGACTGATCTTCATTTGAATTCATGACCACCAATTTTAAATGGGCACATACCATAGCCTGGCTCTCCTATTATACTTTCTTAACATACGAACTCTCCTACTCTACAAAATAACCTTTACACAACTTTTTCTCTGACAATTCTCTTTACCTTCAGATACTATACTCAGTTGATAACCTTGCCTCAAATTTCGCTGAAAAAAAATTTAAAAAAACAGATAAGAATGTCATCCGCACCTTTGGCCACCTATACCCAGATTCTCTGCCTTTCCCCTCTATTATTGTGTATGAGGGATTTGTGCTACTATTAAAGCCACCCTTCCACTTAGGGTAGGGGTCCAATTCCCTCTTGTTTTCTCAAGGATTTCACTCCTTCAATTTCCCCTCCTTTTCTCACATTAATAGTGTTCTCAGAAAAATAGACCAGTACCCTTTATTGTGTGTTGACTGACTTTTTACTCCACCTGAAATTCTATTCTGGTGAAAGAAAAATGAATCCTTAAAGAGATTTTTGCTAGTGCTATTATTTTCTCAATATGTTCTCCCTATCCAAAAAAGTGTGACACCATCTTTACTTTTCGGCCATGCTATATAATAAGAGCCATGTCATATATTGAGAATAGACTGGGAAGAGGATGAAAACAAATGACAATTGAATACCTTAGAAGTTGCTGATCATAAACAATTCAAAGACAACTTAGTGACAGTTTAAACTTGATCCTCCATTTTACATAAGCAGCATATCTGTAGGTCTCTGTAAAACCAGGTTGGCTTAAAGGTTGAGCTTCAGGCAGCTCCAGGAGAAAAGAGTTTTTCTTGAGCAAAGGTGTTGTGTCCAGAGGCAGAAAGGGAAGCATTAAGAATCTTTAAATTATGGTTGTAATGCTAGACCAACATGTACAACATGTAGACATAAACAGGTAGAAAAGACTTGCTGTCATTATTGCTGGATTTTCAGTCATCCACACATAGTGCTGAACTATTTTAAAAGTCATACTAGCTATTTTTGCAGTTGCAGTGGAACATATCAAGCTTCTTACAAAATTATCAACATAGTCATTATTGTCATTGTTAGAGAAGTAGAATAAGAAATGAAAACTGGCAAAAGAATTCTGGTCTTCAAAGTCACACACACACACACACACACACACACACACACACACTCCTACCAGTCCTTATAAGTTCTACTTGCTGACCTATCATCAGAGAAATTTTCTTAATATGCTGATCATAAAGAACAAAATTCAAATTATAGGAATAAGTTTCAGTTGTATAATCAGAGATTACAAAGGATGGGACCTATATATGATGGACATTACTATTTCACTAATTTTATAAGGTCCAAATAGGATCTCATTCAAAGAAGTTTAATTATGAAAGTTCAAAGCAATTATTGCCATATGCTATGCTGTGTTGGTTAAGATTCCTAGACTGCAAGAAACAGAAACCAACTGTAGCTAGAGCAAAATAAAACCAGAAAATTTATTTAGAGGATAAGAAAATACCATGACAAAGTGGATTTATCTCAGGCTGTTTAAACATTTAAAAGTCAATTAATTTAACCCATCACATCACTAGGCTAAAAAAGAAAATCACATGACCATATTGTTGAATGCAGAAAAAGCATTTGACAAAATCCAATATTCATTCATGATCAAAACTCTCAGTAAGTTAGAAATACAAAGGGACTTCAACTTGATAAAGAATATCTGCAAAAAAGGAATAGGTACCATCATACTTAATAGTGAGAAACTTGGAAATTTCCCTTTAAGATCAGGTACAAGACAAGGATGTTTCCTCTCATCATTCCTTCTAACATTTTATTGGAATTCCTAGCTAATTCAATAAAAAAAAGAAAAGGAAATAAAAAATGTATATATTGGGAAGGAAGAAATAAAAACTGACTTTGTAGATGACATGATAGTCTATGTAAAAAATCTGAAAGAACTGACAAAAAAACTCCTGAAACTAATAAGTAATTGATATGCAAAAGTCAATTTCTTTCTTATATATCAGCAAGAGACAAGTAGAATTTGAAATTAAAGACAATGCCATTTACTTTAGCACCCCAAAATATGAACAAGGCAGCTAATATTAAAATAAATTTAATAAAATAGGTACAAAATCTATATGAGGAGAATTACAAAACTCCCATGAACAAAATTAAAGAAGACCTTAATAAATGAAGAGAGTCAATGTTCATGGATAGGAAGATTTAATATTGTCAAGATGTTAGTTCTTCCAGCTTTAACTCATTCAAAATCTCAGCAAGTTATTTTGTGGATATTGACAAAATGGTTCTAAAGTTTATATGGAGAAGCAAAAGACCCAGGATAGCCAACACAAAATTGAACCCGTTAAAACTTACTTTACAGCTATCGTCGATAAGACCCTATGGTACTGATGAAATAATAGATAAATAGATCAATGGAACAGAATAGAGAGCCCAGAAGTAAACCCACATAAATATAGTCAACCAATCTTTGACAAAGGAGCAAGGGCAATATAATGGAGAAATAGTCTTTTCAACAAATGATGCTAGAACAACTGGACACCCATATGCAAAAAAATAAATCTAGTCACAGATCTTACACTCTTCAAAAAAATTAACTCAAAATGGATTTAAGATCTAAATGGAAAAATGGAAAATTGTGAAACTCCTGGAAGATAACCTTTCTTCATGTATTCAGATTTTCTGTTCCAGCATTTACACCCCTGTTATTTCCCAGAGGAGATGACTTTGGGTGTGGTAATGTCTTTTAGAGACAACATCAAAGATATAATTCATGAAGGAAATAATTGATAAGCTGGACTTCAGTAAAAATAAAAACTTCTCTGAAAAAGCCAATGTCAAGAGAATGAGAAGACAAGCCACAAACTGAGAAAAAATATTTGTAAAAGGTACATTTGATAAAAGATTGTTATTTAAAATATACAACAAACTCTTAGAATTCAAAAGCAAGAACACACACACACACACACACACACACACGCACACACACGCACACACAAAACTGACTTAAAAATGAGCCAAAGACCTTAACAGACATCTCACCAAAGAAGATATACAGATGGCAAATAAGCATATGAAAAGATGGTTCTATCATATGTCATCAGGGAAATGCAAATTAAACCATCAAGGAGATATCACGGACCTATTAAATTGGCCTAAATCCAGAACACTGACAACACCAAATTCTAGCAAGAATGTGGAACTGGAACTCTCATTGCTGGTGGGAATGAAAAATGGTCCAGCCACTTTGGAAGACAGTCTGGTGGTTCCATATACAACTAAACATACTCATATCATATGTTCCAGCATTTACACCCCTTGGTATTTTCCTAAAGGAGTTGAAAATATGTCCACAAAAGCCTGTACATGGATGCTTATGGAATTTTTATCCATAATTGCCAAAATTTGAAAGCAACCAAGATGTTCTTCAGTAGGTGAATGGATAAATAAATTGTGGTACATTCAGACAATGGAATATTATTCAGTAAAAGAAATGAACTAATTCAAAACAAGAAATGACCTATCAAGCCATGACAAGACACAAAGAAATCTTAAATACATATCACTAAGTGAAAGATGCCAATCTGAAAAGGCTATATACTGTATGATTCCAACTATATGACATTCTGGAAAAGTCAAAACTATGCAGATCAATGGCTGTCAGGGGCTCATAGCGGTGGGGTGGGGAGGGAATGAATAGGTGGAGCCCAGAGAATTTTTAGGGCAATGAAAATATTCTACATGATACTATAATGATGGAAACAAACCCATAGAATGTACAACACCAAGAGTGAACTGTAATATAAACTATGGACTTTGGGTGATTATGATGTGATGGTGTAGATTCATTGATTATAACAAATGTACCACTCTGGTGGAGGATGTTGATAGTGGGGAAGGCTGTGCATGTGTGAAGGATTTGGGAATTCTCTGTACCATGCCTTCAGTTTTGCTATGAACCTAAAATTGCTCCAAAACAATAAATTCATAATTTAAAAAAAAATTCAGAGAGGAAGCATATAATTATCTAACATTTGTCAAATACCTGGCCTTTGGGTAGAAAGCTCAATGCATATGTTTAACATTTCAATCAAATTATACCCAGTGAAGATATGAGGTTATTTGGAAATGGATATTAATGAACCAAAAATAATTAACAATTAGGTACAAAGAGAATATAATAAAAAGTTCTGTTCATACGTACTATAGTATCTTTTCACTGACACTTGTATTGCTGAATCAAAATGTGGACATGAAAGTTTATTTAACATTCATTAAACAGATTAAGGACATTCTGAGTTTTTCTAGTTATGTAGCTATTGTCTAATTAACAACTAAAGATAGTTAATGATGTTAATATTTATACTCTTCATTTATGTCACCAATTCCTACGTCATATTAATTGGCATTTGAGCCACAGGAAATATGTTTTGATTTGAACGCTGACACCATCATACTGTTGTAGGTTTTTTTAACTCAAAGACCTATTGTCCTGTTGACACATTAGAATTTTCTAATTGCATTTGCTTAGAAACATTACTCTGAAATCATGAGAACTTTGAATAGGTAAATGTTATGTCTACTTACACAATTAGAAGAGAAGTTATAAATGTGAGTTCACTCTCTAGGGTACTTCTCAATATCTTTGTGAAGTTAATATATAACAAGCATAACTACACAGACATTTGAGTTTAGTAGCTACAAACTATTGTCAGTATTCCTGAATTTAAGAGAAAATAAAAACTACCTTGCTGACAGGCTCATAGCTAAGAACACTGGGCTCTTGAGCCAAAACTTGCAGACTGTGTCCTTTTACTTTGCAGAATTGTAAAATAAATTAATTTTTGTACTGTTTGACGTGTTGAGTTTATTAGATAGTATTTGGGTTTATGAAAAAAGGGAAAAGAGCTTTGAGGAGAGGAGAGGTGAGAGAAGAGAGGGAGAAAAAGAGAAAGATGAATAAATTTTAGGAACATGATTACACTATGTTGTAAAGCATTGTTAGGAAGAAAGAGGTGTCCAAAGAGGCCCCTAAAATGAATACAGCTTCTTCAATATGTTCTTATTTATCCATAATATTTCCTCCTCCTCCCACTGAAAGAACATGTAGAAGGAAAGGTAAGCCCCGGGCATAGCAGCATTCACCAGGGAACCATTAGGATAACATAATTCACACAAAGACAGCATTTTGTTTTACAGCTCAGATGCCAAATCGCCCTTAACAGCCACTGAATGAATCACTGGGTGTCTTTCACCTTTTCCTGGATGCAAAATTAGTTTTTCTAAATTCTTAATCATCCCTCCTGGCAATACTTCAGAGAAGAGCCTTCCCCAGCAGCACTTAGTCTAACTAACCACCCTGGATTTTGTCTATTTAGACATTCAAAATACAGTAGGCCTGCTTATCCATGGTTTTGCTTTCTATAATTCCAGTTACCAGCAGTCAACCAAGTTCCAAAATATTAAATGGAAAATTCTAGAAATAAAAAATTTATAAGTTTTAAACTGCATGCCATTCTGAGTAGTGTGATGAAATCTCACCCTCCCACTCTGTCCCACCTGGGATATGACCTATCCCTTTGTCCAGCATCTCCATGCCGTATATGCTCCCTGCCTGTTAGTCACTTGGTAGCTGTCTAGATTAACAGAACGACATCCACAACTCTGACTATGGAACAACTGGTCACGGTAAAATGAAACCCAAGAAGCATGTGACTTTCATTACACACAGCTCTTGTCACCTGAAGTCCAGGTCTTCTCTTTGATTCCCAACTGTGTGCTTTCTCACACACACATCCAATTAATTGTCATCCTATTAGTTTTATCTCCTAAATATTTCTCCAGTATCATTAACCACCTTTGCCTTCATTAAAGTTTTTATTTATTATCCCTTCCTGAGCTACTAACAACTACTTCCTAAATGACCTCTTAATCTAGTGTCCTATTCAATGCCATTTCAACCAAATGACCTTTATCAACCTCAAAATGTCGTGTAGCTTTCCTGTTTAAACTCCTTAAGGGCTCCCCACTGCCTACAGGATAAGTCCAAACTTATTAATAAAGCACACAAGGTCCTCCAAGACCTGGTCATGCCCAACTCTGCATACTTACTCTTTACCAAAGCCTGCATCGCATCACTTTCTAATTCTCTGAATATATCATACACTTTCACACCTCATGCCTTTGTTCATTCTGTCTTTTTGTCCAATTCCCAATTCCCTGCAGAGAGCTTCTGAAAGGTCTTCTCCCCCATTTCTCTGTCTTTGTCTACCTCCTTTCATCTTTTAAGCCTCAATTCAGGCCTCTCTTCATCCTCAAATCCGTTCCTCACTCTGAGCACAAACACCCCAGGAGTCCCTCCTCACACCCCTCCAACCTGTGAGCATCCCTCTGTACTTGCACTTGACACAGACTGTAATGATCTCAAATTATATGGAAAAGTCTATTTCCTCTACATAAGGGCAGAAATTATGACTCCATATTCTTTGTGTGCCCACACCCCCAAAGTGCCTATACATGTTTATGTTAAATAAATGTAGGAACAGTTGCTATATGGCATCTTTCTTGTAAACTCCAAGCTTTTTTGATGCTGCTGCCCCAGCATGGTACCACTGTCCATTAAGTGGTTCAAATTTAAAATAAATAAAATTAAATAGATGCGATTCCATAACTGAGAGTATCTTGCTTTGAGTAGGGCCAATACAAAGAAAATGCTTCTACCTTAATATAGTGTTAAAGGTACAGAGTGGTTTATATCGAGTGTAATCTCTGTTTCTAGTAAGGGAGAAAAAACCATAATCATCATGAAGTCATATAAACTCAGGAGAGGGAAGTCATTTTGTCCAAGTCCCAGACAGCACAAAAATAATGAAGCCATCTTAGCTTGCAGGCAGGCCTCTCTTATGTTCTTGTCACCCTGTCATGGAGGTAGATGGAGGTACAGCTATAATTAGGTAACTCAGCTCCTTATAGCATGTACTTGTTCTTGTAAGAGCCCCCTTTTTCCTTCTTACTTCTGTGAGAGAACAGGTGACAATGGTATGAAAGCCAGTAGGCCCACTTTAGAGGCAAAAGCAGCAAAAGTCCAACTCTCTACCCAAGGAAGTACATGAATCACTCTCTATGTTTACTCGCAAGTGCACCAACTTTAATGGTCTGTGCATCTGCAGGTATCGCCAAGCACTAGTTTATTGGATGTAGTAAGACAACCAGGACTTGAGTGAAGGGAAGAAGGTAGAAGAGGAAAAGCACAGAAAGTCTTTAGGAGGTTCAAATAAGGTGAGTCATTTAAGGGGAAAAGTTAAAAAGTTAAAAAAGTTAAAAAGAAAGAAAGGAAAATCTGTTATATGAATTCGTGACCTATACAGTACAGAGGAGGAATATAGGACTTTTGTCAAAGTGAGAAGATGTTCTCCTGGCCAAGGGGATTGAACTCATCTTCAGGTCAGCTCTTCCAGCTTGGCCCAGTTTCTGGGTTTTGCACCTCTGCAGCTTCCATGTTGTAGATGCAGTGGCTTTAATTTCAATGGATCAGGGACAGCAATGAAGACAGTTTGTTTGTTTGTTTTTTTAATGCCCTTTTTAATTATTACAAAAGTGTTATATGTGTATTATAGAAAAGCATTTACTACAAATAAATAAGAGGAAAAACAAAACTCTTCCATAAACTCAGAGACCAATGCATATAAAGGATA
>NW_011888920.1:3521852-3525932 GCF_000151845.1 Pteropus vampyrus
CTGAACAACATAGATAGAATCAACACATTTAATTAGTCTAATAATGCTCTAATCAATTTGACCAAAATAATCACATTGGCTGATCTAGAAACACCATTAAAAATTATTTTTAAAGTATTTTATAGTTAAACTCTCCATTCTGAAATTCATCTTCTCTGTTTCTGATGCTCGTTCAGCCTCTGCCCTTCAGAGAGTTCATTACTAGACATACCCATACCCAAGTTCAGAGCCTTCGGTTAAGGGCAAGATCTTTATTATAGTAAATCCAAAATTTACCTCTATAAATTCCATATATTAGTTCTATTTTTACCTAGGGAAGAGTTCGTGTCCTCTTCAAATATATTACTTGTTCTTCAAATAGCCCCAATACCTTCCACATTTCCTTATGTAACATTTCTAAGATCTTGTTTCAGCCATCTGGAACACCTACAATAATTTTTCCTTCTCTTTCTTACATCCTGGTGAATTCCTATATCAAGGAGACTTCCTTCAATATTCAGCACAAGTATCACTTTCCTTGATGCTTCACCCACCTTACAACCTGTTCAGAATTAATTACTTCCTTTTCTGTATTCCTATAGCATTTTGTGCATATCTTGAGTAGAAGCCTTTGTTATTTAATGTTTTAATTATCTGTTTGCATAACTGTCTTCATGGCTCACCTGTGACTTCTTTGAGGATAAGGATTATGTCCAAAGCACCTAAAACAGTACCTGTTAGATATGGTAAGTACTAAAAATGCATACCTCCGTTAAATGAAATCATAGAATTTCACAATTTAGTATGATGAGATATGTTTATAAACTATAATGCAACACAGAATCTACAGGAGGTAGTAAACATCAGAGAATGGTTATATGAGGTTTTACGAGATGCAAAAGTAAGGCAAAAAGGTCAATGGCCTTGAAAATCAAGCTGAGGCTTCTTACTATAGACCATATGGACCCATTTTGAACAGAGTGTGCAGAAGAGCTCAGAGGTAGGAGTAAAGAAAAAGTCCTTGAACAAGCTAATAAGGAGTCTAAACCAGGATCAATAAGAACAGGAAGAAAAGGACAGATGAGGAAACTACAGAGAGCGAAGCCTTATATTTGGTTATGAATGAAATGATAAGGAAGAAAACTAATGACAAGGAAGAAAAAAGGAGAGAAATCCCTCCAAGGAGTCCAGTCTGGGTAATTAGGATAAATCCCATCCTGAGCTAATAATAACTACTAATAACAGTTAGGTAACAATCTTTACTACCCAAGGATTGCAAAATTATAACTCTTGGGAAGATGAAGCTTACAGATATGGATTTATGGTTCATATACTGAGTTAACTTTTTTATTTGAAGGTCTTTGAGGTGGTGTGTTATCTTCAGTAGACCACAATTGCCACTACGTCCTTTTGTGTTAGACTGAGGGAACTTCATTCATTTACATTTCCTGCCTGGACCCTGTAGGCATTTGAGTTTGTGATACCTAGCAACAATAACTGAAATTAAAAAGTCAAAAGTAGAAGGAACTAGTTTAAAGCAAATCTGAGCAACTCAGTACATTCTCAACATTCTTTCAGCATCACAATCCTTGAGAAAAATGAAATCTTACTTGAAAGTCCCACATGTAAAACGGCAAAACAGAGTTGCTCATTAGTTGAATTGGAGAACTGGGGTGCTTATTCTCACATCCACTGGCCCCACTCCCAATTAGCATCTAAGGTAATTTCATGAACCTTAGAGATCTGGAAACCGTGATTTGAAAACCTTTGAGATAAAAGATAAATTGATATTTAGACATACTGTTTTTGAGGTATCAGCAGATCCACAGGTGAAAAGTTTCAGCAAGCAACCGGACAGAGAGGAGAGAACAGGAGATTGAGAGAGAGTTAAGATCTGGATACAGATTTTGGAGCCATTAGTAAGAAAGTGATATTTGAAGCCAAGGTAATGTATGAGGTTAGTGAGAAAATGAGTGGGCAGAAAGATGAAAAAATGCAGATAAGAATAGGACTTTAAGGAATGCCTACATTTCTAAAGAGGGTGAAGAAGGAAGAATCAGCCTGGTAAACAGATGAATAATCTGACAAGAGTAGGAGAATCTGAATAGTATAAAATATTAGAAGTCAAGGAAGCAGTTTAAGATAGAGAAAGTTGATGCAGAGGGTTGGGTACACCAGGAAAGAAGATGGGATTGAGGAAAGGTAATTTCTTAGACCACTCTGAGACTACTTAAAATGTGACCCTCCAAGGAACAATGTTATAATTATGGTGGGGACAAGAGGCAGCATGTAATTGGGATAAAGAGTGAACAGGCAGAGTGTCTACTCTCTTGAAATTGTGAAGGTCAAATAAAAGGTATAAGTAATGTGATAACATGAGGGCCTAGCTAGGAATATGGAGAGGTTGCTAAGAAATGTTGAGTTAGATGAAAGTCAAAAACATTTCTATGGCAAGTGAATGCTTATATTCCTTTAGTACAACCCAGCAGAAATGTAAAAATGTACCCAAGCTGTCCATAAGTAGTTCCTGAATTATTATAGGGGTAGCTAGGATGGAAGGACTAGTGAGGTCTCTCAAGCCCTGAATGTCTGTGGTAATGTCTCAGGTAAAACCTCAAAGCAATTTTCATATATGCTTATCAGAAATTATACATCAATAAAGGGATGAGAGCTTGTTTTGCCTATGGAGAGACAAAGGAAAAGGAACCACCTCAAGACGATGAAAGCAAGTGAATCATATGCAGGCTCAAACATTCTTCCAGAATATGTCGGTACTTGCTATGATAATTTAGTTCTGCTCAAAGTTGTGAGATCATGGTCCGGTTTAAATCCTTGTGTAATAATACCCATTTCTTTATGTGAGCTGTGAATACATCATATCCAGGGCCAATACTCATAAATGTTCATTGCTGAACATAAATAAAATTGGAGGGCGGTGGGGAGGAGAGAAAGAGAAAGAGAGAGAGTATGTGCGAGAGAGAGAGAATATGTGTCTGAAAAAGTTAGCCTGCTGTAGAAAATAATTCTAAGTAATACTGTAGTGATGGTGGATCAGAAGAGACATTTTCCTTTGTGAAGGGCAGTTCTTCTGATTGAAGCTAAGTCCAAAATCAGAGAAACTGAAACATACTACATGGAATTCAGAATCCTGGAATTGTAATCATAGAGACTATAATGCTAATATTTTGATGATAAAAATGGTAACCGTCATCATTTACGGATTCACTATTACTCTCCAGGCTCTGTCTATACCATGTCTCATTTAATACATATAGAAATCAATTAAAGCAGGCATCTCAAAACAGAAATCCACAGAGGTAAAGTAAGTGACCAAGGTCACTTGGTTAATAAGGGATAGAGTAGGATTACAATGCGGATCTCTCTTATTTACATGGCAGTGGTCCTCCACGAGTCTGAGTCCCCTGGCATTAGTGTTAGAACCCTCTGCTTCCCACATATGAGCTGACTGAGGTAGTCCCACATCACTCTTTGAAGGGCAGCCTTTTTCCAAGAGACCAAATATTATTTGGCAGCATTCTGCCTCTGGAGGACTGTCTGCATCATTGGACCAGGCCACACTTTATGTGTCCCAGAAAGGTAGACTATGTCATTGAAATAAAGATGCAAAACAATTTCAGTCTTGGAGCAGCACCAGACAAGAAAGCAACTATGGCTGGTAATCCCTGATACCCTGAAGAGTTTCCAGATCAGCAGGCTGATTTTACCCACATGGCAATATTTAAAAGGCAAGACCATCCTTGTAAGAATTAGATATGTATGAGGATTTTTCACATGAGAGACAATAGACATCTATTTATTCATACATGCTATTTTTCCTAACAAAGCCGTGGAAGGGAAAGAAGGGAGGGGTTCCACTGCACCCTGTGCTGTCAGGAGTCAAGGCATGCAGAGATCTCCCCACCCCCCGGCTTCAGCACAGTACGGAGCACAGATGATTAATATGGATAGCATGGGTAGGTGGATAGGATTTTACTCCTGCTGCCAAGGCTTACCAAGTGGTTTCTTCCATGCTGGGCTGGTGTGAATCCCAAGTTTTTATCATTTTAATTTGAAAATCTGCACAAATTTGAATTTTTATCA
>NW_011888920.1:3525982-3533623 GCF_000151845.1 Pteropus vampyrus
TGTCTACTCTCTTGAAATTGTGAAGGTCAAATAAAAGGTATAAGTAATGTGATAACATGAGGGCCTAGCTAGGAATATGGAGAGGTTGCTAAGAAATGTTGAGTTAGATGAAAGTCAAAAACATTTCTATGGCAAGTGAATGCTTATATTCCTTTAGTACAACCCAGCAGAAATGTAAAAATGTACCCAAGCTGTCCATAAGTAGTTCCTGAATTATTATAGGGGTAGCTAGGATGGAAGGACTAATGAGGTCTTCTCAAGCCCTGAATGTCTGTGGTAATGTCTCAGGTAAAACCTCAAAGCAATTTTCATATATGCTTATCAGAAATTATACATCAATAAAGGGATGAGAGCTTGTTTTGCCTATGGAGAGACAAAGGAAAAGGAACCACCTCAAGACGATGAAAGCAAGTGAATCATATGCAGGCTCAAACATTCTTCCAGAATATGTCGGTACTTGCTATGATAATTTAGTTCTGCTCAAAGTTGTGAGATCATGGTCCGGTTTAAATCCTTGTGTAATAATACCCATTTCTTTATGTGAGCTGTGAATACATCATATCCAGGGCCAATACTCATAAATGTTCATTGCTGAACATAAATAAAATTGGAGGGCGGTGGGGAGGAGAGAAAGAGAAAGAGAGAGAGTATGTGCGAGAGAGAGAGAATATGTGTCTGAAAAAGTTAGCCTGCTGTAGAAAATAATTCTAAGTAATACTGTAGTGATGGTGGATCAGAAGAGACATTTTCCTTTGTGAAGGGCAGTTCTTCTGATTGAAGCTAAGTCCAAAATCAGAGAAACTGAAACATACTACATGGAATTCAGAATCCTGGAATTGTAATCATAGAGACTATAATGCTAATATTTTGATGATAAAAATGGTAACCGTCATCATTTACGGATTCACTATTACTCTCCAGGCTCTGTCTATACCATGTCTCATTTAATACATATAGAAATCAATTAAAGCAGGCATCTCAAAACAGAAATCCACAGAGGTAAAGTAAGTGACCAAGGTCACTTGGTTAATAAGGGATAGAGTAGGATTACAATGCGGATCTCTCTTATTTACATGGCAGTGGTCCTCCACGAGTCTGAGTCCCCTGGCATTAGTGTTAGAACCCTCTGCTTCCCACATATGAGCTGACTGAGGTAGTCCCACATCACTCTTTGAAGGGCAGCCTTTTTCCAAGAGACCAAATATTATTTGGCAGCATTCTGCCTCTGGAGGACTGTCTGCATCATTGGACCAGGCCACACTTTATGTATCCCAGAAAGGTAGACTATGTCATTGAAATAAAGATGCAAAACAATTTCAGTCTTGGAGTCTTGGAGCAGCACCAGACAAGAAAGCAACTATGGCTGGTAATCCCTGATACCCTGAAGAGTTTCCAGATCAGCAGGCTGATTTTACCCACATGGCGATATTTAAAAGGCAAGACCATCCTTGTAAGAATTAGATATGTATGAGGATTTTTCACATGAGAGACAATAGACATCTATTTATTCATACATGCTATTTTTCCTAACAAAGCCGTGGAATGGAAAGAAGGGAGGGGTTCCACTGCACCCTGTGCTGTCAGGAGTCAAGGCATGCAGAGATCTTCCCACCCCCTCCTTCAGCACAGTACGGAGCACAGATGATTAATATGGATAGCATGGGTAGGTGGATAGGATTTTACTCCTGCTGCCAAGGCTTACCAAGTGGTTTCTTCCATGCTGGGCTGGTGTGAATCCCAAGTTTTTATCATTTTAATTTGAAAATCTGCACAAATTTGAATTTTTATCATTTTATTTTGAAAATCTGTACACTGAAGTTTGCAGCCCTGGTATATTTGACTCCTCCTGCCAAAGTATGTCCCACACAACGTGATAACTACTTAAGGGAAAACAAACCACATTAAAGATTATCCAGTCCTTCCCTGTGTGCCTTACAAGGAAGGAGAGTGGCTTGCTGGTCCTCACTGTGTTGCAAAGATGAAAGTACTCTGGTTGGGACTGCAATAAGGCTAAACTGCTTGTCTTAATTCAGATCAGGAATGGACACAGATCTGAGATACAGAAAAGATTTGGGGTATCTGGTTAGGTGTGGGCAATGGGAAGAGATGGAGCAGGTGAAGAATGAACTGGACCAGTGGTGTCATAAAAGCTGTGACTATATTTCCTCATCAGTAAAAAAACAGGAAACCAATGATACTGTCCAGCACCAACATTCCATGAGTCAGTAAACAGTCCACAGAAAGACTACGCCCTTTAGATATGCCACTACCTTTTCAGAATAACCAGAAATTTTTACTTCTTAACTAAAGAAAGATGGAGCTCTACTAGCCGACTTTCTTATTGCTGCAGTATACTAAATAATGTAAAAAAAAAAAAAAAGACTGAATATAAGTAAATGATTAAATAAATAAATGGGGAGAAGAGACAAATCTCCAGTGCAGAAAAATTCCAAATTATGTAGATTTCATATCCTCAAGAAAATGGAGCATAACTCTTCACACTTTAAACAAGGGTTGTGCAATTGTTAAGGGTGGAAAATTTTCAAGTGAGCCAACTAGCTAAGTCAGCTACAGGGAAGAAATATCTTTAGATACCAGAAGTTGTCCTACTTGCTTGTGTGTGGTTTAGGAAGTGTATTGTATAAGATGTAAAGATGGCCAATGTCTGCTTCTGTAATCCATTTACTTGTTAATTAAGGGTGTTGTTCCGGGCAAAGATATGCTAACAGCCAACTTCCACTTCTGTAATCTGCTTGCTTGTTCAGGAGACCACCAGGATATGGCCTTAAGCTTTATCAGCTGCCTCCTCTGAAAGCTCGGGGCTGAACTGGAAGACAAGGTAGCAGAGTACACCCAATCAGAACAACGAAATGAAAAAGGAATTTTAAAAAACGAGGATAGTTTAAGAGACCTCTGGGACAACATGAAGCATAACAATATCCATATCATTGGAGTACCTGAAGGAGAAGAAAGAGAACAAGGAATTGAGAATTGATTTGAAGAAATAATGACAGAAAACTTCTCTAACCTGGCAAAGGAATTAGACATGCAAGTTCAGGAAGCACAAAGAGTCTCAAATAAGAGGAATTCAAACAGACCTACACCAAGACACATCATAATTAAAATTCTTAAGGTCAAAGACAAAGAGAGAATCTTAAAAGCAGCAAGAGAAAAAAAGCTAGTTATTTACAAGGGTACCCTCATAAGAATGTCTGCTGATTTTTCAAAGGAAACTTTGCAGGCTAGAAGGGACTGGCAAGATATATTCAAAGTTATGAAAAACTAGAATCTACAACAAAGAATACTCTACCCAGCAAGGCTTTTGATTAAAATGGAGGTGAGATAAAGAGCTTCCCAGATAGGAAAAACTTAAGGAATTCATCACCAACAAGCCAGCATTAAAAGAAATGTTAAAGGGACTTCTGCAAAAAGAGAAGGGGTAAAAAAGAAAATAGAAAAACAAATACGAATAATAAAATAGCAGTAACTATGTACCCTATCAGTATTACTTTAAATGTAAATTGATTAAATGTTCCAATCAAAAGACTTAGGATAGCTGAATGGATAAGAAAATAAGACATATGCATATGCTGTCTACAAGAGACCCATTTCAGATCAAAGGACATTCATCTACTGAAAGTAAAGGGATGGAAAAAGATATTTCATGTAAAAGGAATAGAAAAAAAGGCCAAGGTAGTGATACTATATTAGATAAAATAGACTTTAAAACAAAGGCTATAATAAGAGACAAAGAAGGTCATTATGTAATGATAAAGAAATCAATAAATCAAGAGGACATAACCCTCGTAAACATGTATGTACCCAACATAGGAGCACAGACATACATAAATCAATTATTGACTGACATAAAAGGAGTGTCAATAGTCATACACTCATAATAGGAGAATTTAACACCTCATTGACACCAATGGACAGATCTTCCAGGAAAAAAATCAACAAGGGAAAAATAGGCCTGAAGGACGCACTAGACCAGATGGATTTAATAGATATTTTCAGAGTATTTCACCCGAAAGCAGCAAAATATACATGCTTCTCAAATGCACATGGAACATTTTCTAGGATAGACCACATATTTAGGACACAAAACAAGTCTCAATAAATTTAAGAAGACTGAAATCATATCAACCGTCTCCTCCAATCACAATGGTATAAAATGAAATCAACTACAAGACAAAAACTGGAAAATACACAAACGCATGGAAGCTAAATAAAATGCTACTAAACAATGAATGAGTTATCAATGAGATCAAGGAAGAAATCAAAAGATACCTAGAGACAAATGAAAATGAAAACATAACAACTCAAAATCTATGGAACACAGTGAAAGCAGTCCTAAGAGGGAAATTCATAGCAATACAGTCCTATCTCAAGAAACAAGAAAAAGCTCAAATAAACAATCTAACCTTACACTTAAAAGAACTAGAAAAAGAACAGCAAACAAAGCCCAAAGTCAATAGATGGAAGGAAATAATAAAGATCAGAGCTGAAATAAACAAAATAGAGTTTAGAAAAACATTACAAAAGATTAATGAAACCAAGAGCTGGTCCTCTGAAAGGATAAACAAAACTGATAGACTCTTAACCAGACTCATCAAGGAAAAAAAAAGAGAGGGCTCAAATAAATAGAATCAGAAATGAAAGAGGAGAAATAACCACGGACTCCACAGAAATACATTGGATCATAAGAAAATACTACAAGCACTTATATGCCAACAAATTGGACAGCCTGAAAGAAATAAACACATTCCTAGATACATACAATCTCCCAAGACTGAGTCAGGAAGAAACAGAAAATCTGAACCAACTAATAACCACCAAAGAAAGAATCAGTAATCAAAACCTCCCAAAAAACAAAAGTCCTGGACGAGATGGCTTCATAGGTGGATTTTATCAGCCAAAGAAGAATTAATACCTATTCTTCTCAAACTATTCCAAAGAATTCAAGAAGAAAGGCTCCCTAATTCCTTTTATGAGGCTACCATTGCCTTGATTCCAAAAGCAGACAAAGACATTACCAAAAGAAAAAAAGAAAAAAGAAAGAAAACTATGGGCCAATCTCTCTTATGAACACTGATACAAAAATCCTCAACAAAATATTAGCAAACAGAATTTAGAAATACATTAAAAATATCATACATCATGATCAAGTTGGATTTATTTCTGGGATGCAAGTTTGGTATGATATCTGCAAAACAATTAATGTGACACACCTCATTAACAAATTGAAAGATAAAAACCATATGATCATATCGATAGGTGCAGAAAAAGTATTCAACAAAATCCAACTTCCATTTATGATAAAAACTCTCAGCAAAGTTGGAATAGAAGAAACATACCTCATCATAATAATAAAATAATAAAGTCCATATATGACAAACCTACAGCTAACATAATACTCAATGGGGAAAGGCTAAAAGTGTTTTCCTTAAGATCGGGAACAAGACAAAGATGTCCAGTTTCACCACTCCTCTTCAACATTGTATTGGAAGTCTTAGCCACAGCAATAAGACGAGAAAAAGAAATAAAAGGTATCTGAAATGAAAAGGAAGAAGTAAAACTTTAACTATTTGCCAATGACATGATACTATATATAGAGAACCCTAAAGATTCCACCAAAAAACTGTAAGAACTGATTGATGAATTCAGAAAAGTAGCAGGTTACAAAATAAATATTCAAGAGTCAGTGACATTTTTATATATACCAATGGTGAACTTTTAGAAAGAGAAATTAAGAAAACAATCTCATTTACAATTGCATCGAAAACAATAAAATATCTGGGAATCAAATTACCCAAAGAGGTAAAAGACTTGTTCTCAGAAAATTATGTCATTGAAAAAAGAAATTGAAGAAGATACAAATAAATGGAACCATATACCAAGCTCATGGGTAGGAAAAATCAACATCATTAAAATGGCCATACTACCCAAAGCAATCTATAGATTCAATGCAATCTCTATTAAAATACCAATGGTATTTTTCAGAGAGCTAGAAGAAATAATCCTAAAATTTATATGGAACTATAAAAGACCCCGAATAGTCACAGCAATCTTGAGAAAGAAGAACAAAGTTGGAAGTATCACAATACCTGATATCAAACTATACTACAAGGCTACAGTAATCAAAAGAACATGGTACTGGTATAAAAACAGATACATTGATCAATGGAACAGAATAGAGAGCCCAGAAATAAATCCATGCCTATATGCTCATTTAATATATGACAAAGGAGACAAGGATATACAATGGAGTAAAGATAGTCTCTTCAATAAATGGTGTTGGGAAAATTGGACAGATACATGCAAAAAAATGAAACTGGACCATCTTCTTACACCGTATACAAGAATAGACTCAAAATGGATTAAAGACATAAATGTAAGACACAAAACCATAAGAATTCTAGAAGAAAACATAGGCAGTAAACTCTCTGATATTGCTAACAGTCATTTCTTTTTGGATATATCTCCTTGGGCAAGAGAAACAAAAGGAAAAATAAACAAATGGGACTACATCAAACTAAAAAGGTTTTGTATAGCAAAGGAAACCATCAACAAAACAAAAACAATTGACTGATTAGAGAAGATATTCACTAATGATACATTTGATAAGAGGTTAATATCTAAAATATATAAAGAACTCATACAACTCAACAATGAAAAAACAACAATCCAATTAAAAAATGGGCAGAAGACCTGAACAGATATGTCTCCAAAGAGGAAATACAGATGGGCAATAGACATATGAAAAAATGCTCAAGGTCACTAATCATCAGAAAAATGCAAATTAAAACCACAATGAGATATCACTTGATAGCTGTCAGAATGGCTATCATCAGTAAATCAAAAAACAAGTGCTGGTGAGGATATAGAGAAAAGGGAACCTTCATATATTGATGGTGGGGTTGCAAATTGGTACAGCTGCTCTGGAAAACAGTCTGGAGATTTCTCCAAAAGTTAAAAATGGCTATACTTTTTGACCCAGCAATTGCACTTCTGAGTATTTATCCAAAGAGCACCAAAAAAAAACAATTTGTAAAGATCTATGCAATCCAATATTCATGGCAGCACAATGTATAATAGCCAAGATATGAAAGCAACCTAAATATCCATCAACAGACAATTGGATAAAGAAGTATGGTTCATATATACAATGAAATATTACTCAACCATTAAAAAAAATGAAATCCTACCATTTGCAATGACATGGATGGACCTAGAGTTTATTATGCTGAGTGAAATAAGTCAAACAGAGAAAGATAAATACCAAATGATTTCAGTTGTATGTGGCATCTAAGGAATAAAAAGAACAAACTCATCAAAAACAGAGTCACAAATATAGAAGACATTCTGGTGACAGAGGGGAGGGAGATTGTGGTCTGGGAGAATGGGGTGAAGTGTTAAAGAAGTATAAATTAGTAGTTGATTGTTGGTCATGAGGATGGGGAAAATGGCAAAAGGAATGCAGTTAGCATTAATGTAATGGCTAGGTGGAGGGCCAGGGAAGAGAAAGAGCAATTAGGGGGATTATTTTATAAACTATATAAATGTCTAACCTATGTATTATATACTTCAAACTAATAAAATAAAATTTTTAAAAAAGTAAAGTTTACTTTTAAAAGAAAT
>NW_011888920.1:3533803-3553496 GCF_000151845.1 Pteropus vampyrus
AATTCTAGAAGAAAACATAGGCAGTAAACTCTCTGATATTGCTAACAGTCATTTCTTTTTGGATATATCTCCTTGGGCAAGAGAAACAAAAGGAAAAATAAACAAATGAGACTACGTCAAACTAAAAAGGTTTTGTATAGCAAAGGAAACCATCAACAAAATAAAAACAATTGACTGATTAGAGATGATATTCACTAATGATACATTTGATAAGAGGTTAATATCTAAAATATATAAAGAACTCATACAACTCAACAACGAAAAAACAACAATCCAATTAAAAACTGGGCAGAAGACCTGAAAAGATATGTCTCCAAAGAGGAAATACAGATGGGCAATAGACATATGAAAAGATGCTCAAGGTCACTAATCATCAGAAAAATGCAAATCAAAACCACAATGAGATATCACTTGATAGCTGTCAGAATGGCTGTCATCAGTAAATCAAAAAACAAGTGCTGGTGAGGATATGGAGAAAAGGGAACCTTCATATATTGATGGTGGGGTTGCAAATTGGTATAGCTGCTATGGAAAACAGTCTGGAGATTTCTCCAAAAGTTAAAAATGGCTATACTTTTTGACCCAGCAATTGCATTTCTGAGTATTTATCCAAAGAGCACCAAAAAAAAAAACAATTCCTAAAGATCTATGCAATCCAATATTCATGGCAGCACAATGTATAATAGCCAAGATGTGAAAGCAATCTAAATATCTATCAACAGACAATTGGATAAAGAAGTATGGTTCATATATACAATGAAATATTACTCAACCATTAAAAAAAATGAAATCCTACCATTTGCAATGACATGGATGGACCCAGAGTTTATTATGCTGAGTGAAATAAGTCAAACAGAGAAAGATAAATACCAAATGATTTCAGTTGTATGTGGCAACTAAGGAATAAAAAGAACAAACTAATCAAAAACAGAGTCACAAATATAGAAGACATTCTGGTGACAGACAGAGGGGAGGGAGATTGTGGTCTGGGAGAATGGGGTGAAGTGTTAAAGAAGTATAAATTAGTAGTTGATAGTTGGTCATGAGGATGGGGAAAATGGCAAAAGGAATGCAGTTAGCATTAATGTAATGGCTAGGTGGAGGGCCAGGGAAGAGAAAGAGCAATTAGGGGGATTATTTTATAAACTATATAAATGTCTAACCTATGTATTATATACTTCAAACTAATAAAATAAAATTTTTAAAAAAGTAAAGTTTACTTTTAAAAGAAATTAATCACTGAATAAGGAATAAAATGCTTAAGAGGGAAAGGCAGAGAGTTGTAATAATAATAATAAAAAAAATCCATTGTGTCTCCTTACTAGTTCTGTGTCAAGCAGGCTGCCTAACCTTTCTGGACCCTCATTTCTATGTCTATAAAAGGCAGTGTAGTGTTATGGTTAAGGAACATGGGCTTTGGGATCAGATGGTCTTGAATTTGTGTTCTACCATGAGTTTCTGAGGCTCGTTGTCTGAGGAGAATATTGCCTACCCCATAGAATTCATGTGAGGATTAAATGAGACAGTGTGGTTGGAAGCATTAAGATAAATAGCAGCATAAAATTGTGAGGAATTAGTCACTAGAGGAAGCTGGACCTTTGTAGGAATAAAGCCCCGTAATCACTTATACGAATGGACAAATTATGTCAGGTGTTGTCAGGAAAATGACTTGTTCTCCAAATGAAGTAGCAGAAAAGGCAGAGACTATGAGACTAAACCTGAACTTTTATAGACAGGGATTGAGAGAGCAGTCCTTTTTCTCTTATCTCTATCAAGCCCCAGGTCTGATCATCTCCACTCCTAGGAAGGACTAAAAGTCAATGAGATGAAGTAGAGCTGCTTGTCTGGATCTTTAGATGAAGAAGAAGCCAGCAGCACTGTCTTGAACATTTTATAAAGAAATCGACTGACGGTTTCATTTATTTCAGCTGCTATATATAAGAGCACATTTTATCAGTAGATGTTTAAATCTTCATTCCTTTCAGAAGAATGATTGCTCCACCTTCTTCTTTAAGACCACTCACTTCACGTTTGAAAACAACTTTGGAGGAAAATGAAATGTTTTCCAGAGCACGTTGGAGTTGGAGCTTCAGCAGTAAGTTTCTCCATCTAGCTTCAGAACTCAAGTCAAAGAATGTACTCCAAGAAGAACTTGGTCTCTGCTCCCTCGTTCCAAGAAACCAAACATCCAGGAGCACTAAACCAATGCTACCCTGAGTCCCCACTGCCAAAGATGGAAAATTGAGGTCGATGCCTAGTCTCTGAACCCTTTGAAGTTTACATAATCCTTCATAAAAATTTATCCTCACCTCTTTCAGCATTAAAATATACAGTCTTTGGCAATCTTTGGTTAAGATCACATCAGGATCATGGAGGGACCTCAATAGTTACAACTCCTCCAATATATATTTTAAAAAAAATGATATAAAAATGGCTTTGGAATCGGAGAAGCTGGGGTTAAACTCCAGCTCTGCCACTCGTTAGCTGGGTAAACCTTCGCACAGGTTGCTTAACTTCTCTGGGTCATAGTTTCCTTATCTCTAGAAGAGCAACAGGTTCTTCACAAGACTCAAATTAGATGATGAATACAAAGCACCTAGCACAACGCTTGGAGCACGTTCAACATTCAATAAATATGTTTATCTTAATAGGAGCTTTCAGTGAAATGGAGATGATCCCAAAAGTCTATGGAAATTTGCCTAATATGGGAGGCAAAACAAGGTACAGAAATGGAGCCTAATATAATTTGAAATTAGTTGGTTGGAAAGAAATTAACTCTCAATGAGATTGTGAATCATTCCAGTTGGTTGATTGCATTTATTCCAAGTCTAGTCATCATGATTTTAATTTACAAAATGATATATGAGTTGCTTCTGAGAACTAAGAGAATAACACAAGGGCAGTCTGCTCAGTCTCTACCACTCCCTCCCACCCTCTACCACCCGCAACCCATGACCCACATGGCCATCACCAACCAGTATCTCTCCACTTTCCCTGAAGCCCTCGCCTAGCTTCTTACCTCTAGAAACAGAATTTCTTCATATATATTGTCATGATGGAAGCCCATAGGCCCAGAGAGGACCCCATCTGTTCCTTCCACAGGTGACATATGTCCCAGCCAGGCACTTCAAACCAGAGCCAGTTCTGCATCGAGGAGTTGACACAGAACTCCACTCCCTCTGGCTATTTCAAAACATGAGTGAAGCCTGAAGAATTCAGGACCGATTGATAACAGTTTCAATCCCCTGAGGCTTACTTGTTCCTTTTTAAAAAATTTTTGTTCTGCTTACCAGCTGCTTCTGTTTATAAAAGGCCAGAGATACATTAGCACCATATGTCTTCTGGTTATCTGGGTGTCTAATGAAAAATGTATTTAAAGAATTTATCAATTCCTAATAGAAAGGCTAGAAAGAGAATCAGCCTATACCAAGAACTGAAGTTCTGGTTTCCTGCAGACACTTCAATATTTCAGTTCCTTTCCTTGAGTGAAGCTATAGTTATGTAGCCACAGGACCTTCCAGCCTATTTTCTCTCCCTCTTTAGGTTTGTTTCTGGTGCCTGGTGTGGAAATTTACACCTAGTACATTAAATTTAAGGGAACCATGGACATAAGGGAAGCATTGTCCTGAATTATACTACTAGTAAAAGTATAGAGGCTTGATATAAATTTTAAGTTAGAGTTCTTCTGTTAAGTTCTGGGGATATATTAGCTTCTGATGAGTAATACATGCTTATATAACTGGCTATATATTGAGATAGGTTTAAAATGTAATCAATGTGGTTTTTTTGTTCTTGTTTTTGTTTTTTTTGATGGATGGACTTGGATACTTTGCTTCCAATTTATAAATTAGAGATGATTGTTATTTAGTACTGCCTGTGAATGACCATAAACTCTACTCTTCCTATCAAAAGACTCTAAAATGAACTGGCTACCTACAGATAAAGAAACTACCTCCCTTGATTTGAACTTAATAGTTAACAATCTCAAGTGCTTACTAGAGAAAAAGAAGCTTGATACTCTCCCAGTACTTGGTTCATGTCTTCGGCAACTCGTGGAATTATAGTTAATACGTCTTTTGCCTGGTTGTCTCCTTACACACTGTGAATCCTTCAGCAAAGAAACTACACCTCTATATGTATCCCCAGCATTGAGCACCATGTGTGGCACAGGTGGCAGGTAGCATGAAATAGGGAAAAACCCAAGACAGAATTCAGGTTAGGTAGATATTGTCATAGTCAAGGCAAGTGATAAGGACTATCCTACAAAGAACAATGGATGCCACAAGAATGACAAAATTGGAGGCCTGGTCAATGGCTCTCTCTGTATAAACATAGCACCCTGTTCTTTCTTGCCTAAAATCCCCACTGTGTGTCACTCTCTAGGCTGGGCAGCAAAGCAAGACATAAGATCTCTGGAAGTCCACTGCTAAAACATGTTATCTAGGAACAGCTAGCCCTTTAGCATCTCGCATTCTACATTGTGCAGAGAACCAGCTGCAGAACCTTCTCTGCATGCAGGCAACACTGAGCAATCTAAGTCCTGAGTACATTCCCATCCCAACACATTATCTAATGCAATATAGAAGCATGAGGTCCCAATATCACAGACAATCTCACCTCTTCTCTTTTCAATTCCCACTAGCTATCAGCCTGCCAGACCCACTGTGGTGTTTTATAAATTCAGCTCTCACCACAGATACACAGATTAGAGAAAGGGAGCACACGCAGCAGAGATCTGGCCTGAGCTAAATGCCTCTCCAGTGCTTCCGAAAGTGTGACATCTCATCTGATGTGTGTTAATTTCAGCTGCACACAGTCCCCTGGTACGAGGAGCATGTCCCTGCTTCCTAGCCAACCTATTACCTCTGAATCCTGACAGTCACGCTTCTTTGTGCCTAACTTGTCCCAGCTACAGCAGGAAAATACACTATCTAGTGCAACTGTGCAAATGATGTTATCTGGAAAGCCGTGTGCTCCCTTTAGCAACTGTGTTTTCTAATAGCAATAGCAGGAGCCATAGGTTTGTTGGTTTGATAGCTTTTGTTTTAAAATAATTTGCAGTAGAGTATGCAAAATATTTTAAATGACATGCTATCCAGTTAAGTAGTATCTAACCTAGAGGCCAAGGCAATTGCAGGTTAGCTAGAAAGGAGTTCAGGTGTATTAGCTGAAAATTCCTCTGAATCAGAAGATGGCAAGGAGGTGGAAACCAATAGTGACAGTTACACTTGTTGACTCAGCTGTCCTGAATTAATGACTATATTTATTAAAGATTTTAATATCCCACACTCAGGATGTTGTAAAAAGTTGCAAAAATGATCTTCCCGAAACCAAAATTCTTAAGAGAAATTTCAATTCATCACATTACAGCTGAGAATTCTTTTTTTTTAATTTTCAGCTTCTTTTTTTATAATATGCTCCTAGAAGCAGGAAAATACCATTTATTTCCTTTCCAGTTTTAGCCTGTTCCACTTAGCAGGCTATGAATTCTTCCCTCCTGGAAGATCCTGGTGGAGTAAGAGCAATGATGGGGCTGTTTACCTCGGGGTTTTGAGGTGCTGAAGTCGGTGGTGGGTACCTCTTGGAAAGCAAGGCAGTTGTCATGGTTGATTCCCTTTTCTTAATGGGGTGAGGGTGCTTGGGAAAGTGGCAGTACCTCTCTGACTGAATATATTTTAGATATTCAGAAACAGTTTTATCTATATAAACCAGCGGCACTCAGCTTTTTTGGCATCAGAGACCAGTGCTCCTATGAGAATCTAATGCCTGGTAATCTGAGGTGGAGCTGAGGCGGAGATGCTAGCGCTGGGGAGCGGCTCCAAATATAGACGAAGCTTCACTAGCTTGCCCTGCATACCTTCTGCTATACGCTCAGGTTTCTAACAGGCCACAGATGGGACCAGTACCACTCTGTGGCCCAGGAGTTGGAGACTCCTGCTATAGGCAACAAGAAGCAATTCCACTTTTAAGATCTATGGTAAAAGAATTTTGCTCTTTAAAATTAGAGACAGCTGAGGATAAACAGGGATTGAGAAAAATGGTAAAGGTACTCTCATCTACATGACTTAAACTGATGGAAATGGAATCAAAAAATAATTAAATGGCTGTTAGTTAGCCTTAAGTAAGGGACTAGTTTAGGACATTAGATTCTTCTCTTTCTCCACTTTCCCTCCCTCACATCTCTTCTTTTTACCAAACTCTTCCCTTTTCCTTCTCCTCCCCTTTAATTTAATGTAACTGGAATACAAAGCAGAAATCAAAGAATAAGCTCTATGGTGAGACATTAAAACTTTAAAATGGAGAAACCCTAAATCTGTAGCTCTTGAAGGGTATTGGGGCAGGAGCAAGAGTAAATCCCTGAACAGGGTAAATGTGAACTTTAGAAGTTCGCCACGCACCTTTTCCTGATTGTTGTCTCACTCTCCCTCCCCAGACGAACCTACAAGTGGCGGTGCTGCTAGTGAAACGGGCCACATACATGTCGAAGCTGCATAGATCAGCCTCCCCCAACAAAATCCTTCCCCAAAAACCAACCCCGGCCTGGCCCCCGGAAAGTTCCTCCCCGCAACCCAAACTCCCCCAACCCAACCCCGGCCCCCAACAGCCAACTCAAGAACGGGCAAAAACCGGAAACTCTGGGGCCACAAGTCCAATCCAAAGCTTGGTCTCCTTTCCTGGCATCTGCTCTCTTTTGAGAAAATTACTCTTTCATCAAGCCTCCAATATGTAATTCTAGGTCTCATGAAGAAGAAACCCACTGAATGGGGCTCACAAAACCACAATCTCACCTGAAAGTTGTTCTTCTTTTAGGAGTTAATCTTCATCAGTTAATTCTTCCGGAAGTCTAGGCTACTTGAGGCTGACTCCATAGAAAAGCTGCAGCAAGAGGGTTTCAGGTAAGCTTTGACCTTCCAAGTCAGTGTGAGGTGCTGAATGAGGTTTCTGCCTAGTGTTCTAGGGAGTAAACAGAAGCATGCCAGCACACGTGCACAGCTCCCCCGCCCACACACGCTACACCTCCACAAGACAAACATTTGTTCTCAGAATCAGTTTGATACTGACCTGTACTGAAGAAAGATTATCTCAGCACTCACAATCTCCCTTTCCCTGGATTTTCATTCTTATGCAGGCTATGACTTTGTTCAACCTCTCAGTTCCAGGGCTTCTCCATATAAGGACATGGGTCTCCTTAATCATATCCATTATTTAAAAGCTTGCAACAGTAAGATAACACTTCTTCCTCTATAAAATTGAGAGTAAGAATATGAGGGAGTAAGTACTTATTATAACACTTGCTTGGAGTAGAAATTTGGATAATCTCTTTGGAAACCAATTTTTCTCAAATTTCCAAATGTCCCCACTTATATAATGATACTGTTCATCTGTGTTTGTCATGATATAAAACAGGAAGAAGCAATTAAAATTTCCACCAATAGAGCACTAATTAAATACACTATGGTATATCCCTACTTTAGAATAATATGCAGCTATTTAAAAGACAGATGTCAATTTACATAGACTCAGAGGACAGATCTTCAAGCCATATTGTAAAATAAAAAAGGCAATTATAGATACTTTAATGTCATTTATATAAAAAAGGATGTTTGTGTATATAGATAGATAATCAAAGGAAATTTCTAGAAGAACCCTGTCTCGATCAATTTCTGGACAGAGAACAAACTACCCTACATATTTCAAATAGAGGAATTTAACACAACAGATGATGAAAAACCTGAGAAGCTAAACAGCATAAGGTAGATAATATTAGGTTTAGCAAAAGCAATAAGTCACTACTACCCCTAGGCTAAAGGAATACAGGGAGGAGATGGTGCCACTAAATCCCAGGGTCTAAAGCCACCCAAAGGAAGCTGGAACCGTGATGGACCTCTCAAGAGGGAGATGAGACCACAGATGAGGTGAAATTGCCTTAGAAATATCACCTGAAGCCGAGGTGGGTCTCTCCCTCTTTCTACTTTAAAGTCTTCTGTCAGTGTATTCCATTGGCTGACACTTCCTGGAAACTTGAGGATGAACCAAAAGATGGAAAATGAGTTCTCTGCAATACAGAACAGAGGAGAGATGGTATTTGAGAGCAAACAGGCAAATGACTGGCAGAATATCACAGTAACTCCTTGACTGTGGTTACCTCTTGGGAGTGAAACTTTGGTTTAGTGATGAAGGAAGGCCCTTCTTTTGTACTTGTGGAATATTTTTCAAAGCACATACATTATTTTCAACATAATAAAAATTTTAATATACTAAATTGCTGCTTTAAAAGAATATACATTTTCATATTGCACCACTTAAGATGCTTTATGACAGGTACTCTCCCCTCTTAAGAGGCCAGGTGCCCAAATGATCACTCTTCTCATTGCCAAGAGTCCACAGTTGCCAGATACAACCACAGGGAACTGCCCAGTTGAGCAGAGGTGAACTTCAGCATGAGGAATGAGAAATGTGTACATTTTCAAAATTAGGCAACACTCCCTCTTCTTCCAGGCAAAGAAGGTGACCTTTCAACTCTGGCACCATGCAATGAGTCAGACTCCCTGACTGCAGTCACTCCTTCGATATGGCTCAGCAGCCAGGGACTTCTGATGGAGCCATTTTCAAATGGATTTTGTACAAGTAAAAAACATTGCAAGAAATTTTCTCTTTGTGGGTATGGCACTAAGAAAAGACTAAAGTTTACTTTTAGGGATAATTTTGTGATTATCCAGGTTCACTATATGTACCTGTTATGCTTGGGTAATGTGCCTTAAAATAAAATATCAGACCTGAAAAGGACCTTGGAACACATCTTTTTTAAATAACAGCTTCATTGAGACATAATTTACATGACATAAAATTCACCTTTTTAAAGCGTACAAGTCAGTAGTTTTTAGTATATTCATGGAGTTGTACAACCATCACCACAATGTAATTCAAGAAAATTTTTATCAACCCCAAAAGAAACCCTATACCTACGAGCAGTCACTCCCTATTCTCTTCTCTCTTCAGTCTGTGGCAACTACCTATGTATTTTCTATCTCTAAGAATCTACATATTCTAGATATTTTATATAAATGAAATTAAATAATATTATACAATATATATATCTTTTGTGACTGGCATATTTCACTAAGCGTAATGTTTTCAAGGTTTATCTACATTGTATTAATACAAAATTTCTTTTCACAGCTGAATAATATTCCACCGCATAATATAAATATAATATATTTTGCTTCTCCATTCATATAAGTTGCTTCCAATTTTCCAGCATTATGAATAATGCATCTATGAACATTTGTGTACATATTTTAGTATGGAGCATGTGTTTTCAATGCTCTTGGATGTATTCTTAGGATTTCTGGGTCATGTAGTAATTTATGTTTAGCTTATTGAGGAACTGAGAACTATTTTCCAAAGCAGCTACAACATTCCATCCGCAATGCACGAGGACTGCAACCTCTCTACATTCTCACCAATACTTCTTATTACAATATTTTATAATTTCAGTTTTCAATGTATGTGTTTTATACTTTTTCCTAGTTTTATTGAGATGTAATTAACATATAGCACTGTATAAGTTTAAGGTTTATTATTACAGCATAATAATTTTACTTACATATATCATGAAATGACTACCACAATAAGTTTAGTTAACATCCTTCATCTTATATAGACACAAAAAAAGAAAAAGAAACTTTTTTGTTTTACGCTTTCGTTAAATTTATTGCTAAGTATTTTAATTCTTTTTATTCTATTCTAAATGGAGTTTCCTTCATTTTTTAATATCTTAATTGTGTTTCTTAATTTTGTTTTGAATTTATGATTGTTAGTGTATTTTCCTGTATCCCAATAATTTTGGTATGAACTGACCCTCTTATAAGGGTCAAGAAGATATCCTTCTTTTTCTCTAGTCACTTTTTTTGTTGTTAAAATCTATTTTGCTGATATAAATATAGCCACTTCTGCTCTCCTTTGAGTATTGTTTGTATGGCTCTTTTTCTATCCTTTTACTTTCAAACTATTTGATCTTGATATCTCAAGTGTGCCTCTTGTACAGAGAAGATAAGATAGTTGGATTGTTGGATTACATTTTTTATTCATTTCTGCCAGTCTCTAACTTTTGATTAGAGTGTTTAGTCCATTTAAATTTGATATAATTACTGGTAAGGCAAGATACATTTCTGTCATTTTGCTATTTTGTTTTCTAAAAGTCTATGTCTTTTTTGTTCCTTTTCCTCCACTAATGCTTTTATTGTGTTTAATAGATATTTTCTAGTATACTATTTTAATTCTTGCCATTTCCTTTGAGATTTTTTGAGTTACTTTGTAGTTACCCTGGAATATTAAAATTAAAATCTTAACTTAAAACCTTCTAATTCAGATAAGAATTTTTTAATTTCTATAGTATACAAAAACTTTGCTGCAATATAGCTTTGGCCCCACCTGCTTTGTACTCTTGTTACATACAAATCACATCTTTATACATTAAAACCCCATCAACACATTTTTATAACTATTATTTTATGCAGTTCTTTTTCAAGAGAAAAAATTGCAAAATACACTTATACTGTATTTTATATTAATCTATGTAGTTACCTTTACTACTGTTCTTTATATTGTGTCTATTCACATTACCAACTATTGTCCTTGCCTTCTAGCCTGATGTGCTCCCTTTAGTATTTCTTGTAGGGCAGGTTTGATAACAACAAAGTCTCTCAGTATTTGTTTACTCAGAAGAGTCTTAATTTCTTCATTTTTGAATTGTAGTTTTTCTGGATATTGAAATTCTGGTTAGCAGTCTTTTCTTTTAGCACTTTGAGTATGTCATTTCACTGTTTTCTAGTTTCCATGGTTTCCAATAAGAGTCAGCTGTTAATGTTAGCGAGAATCCCTCGTACATGATGAGTCACTTTTCTTTTTGCTTTTAATACTCTCTCTTTGTTCTTGATTTCTAACAGTTTGATTCTGATGTGTCTAGTGCGGATCGCTTGGGTTTTTCCTATTTGGTGTGCGCTGAGTTTCTCTGATGTGCAGATTAAGGTTTTCATCAATTTAGAAAGTTTTCAATAATTAATTCTTCAAACATTCTTTCTGCTCTTTTTTTTCTCTTCTCTCTTTCTGGGGTTCTCATTATATATATGTTGGTATACTCAATGGTGTCACAGAGACTTCTGAAACTTTTCTTTATTCTTTTTTGCTTTCTGTTCCTCAAACTGCATACCTATTAATCTATATTTAAGTTCTCTGATAAAATTCTTCTTCCTGCTAAAATGTAGAGCCTCTAGAGAATTTAACATTTCAGTTATTGTACTTTTCAACTTCAGAATTTCTATTTGGTCCCTTTTGGTAATTTCTATCTCTATATCGATATTCACTATTTGGCAAAACATTGCTCTCATACTTGCCTTTAGTCTTTTAGTCATGGTTTTCTTTAGTTCCTTGAACATATTTAAAATAGCTGATTTAAAATCTTTGTATAGTAGGTCCAATATCTGGTTTTCCCAGGGATAACCAGATTGCATTCTATTCATTGCATTTTTTCTGTGTAATGGCCATACTTTCTTATTTCTTTGCATGTCTCTTAATTTTCATTAGAGACTAGATATTTAAAACAATATAGCTATTATTTAAATAATATATTTTAAATAATATAACATTCAACTTAAAAATATTAAAACTTTTAAAAAATATTGACTAAGGATGAATAAATTAGATATATTTTGTGTTTATGGATTAAAAAACTTGATATTCTAAAGATGTAAATTCTACCTACATTAATCTGTGGAATAATGCTATCAATCAAATCTTAGTACAGTTTGTTGAGGAACTCATCAAAGTAATTCTAAAATTAACATTAAAGAGCCAAGGCCCAAGAATAGTTGAGAAGAATCCTATAAGAGATTTGTTCCACAAGCTATCAAGATTTATTATAAAACTATAATAATTAATGTAATTTATTGAATAAGACCCCAAAAGGCATCAAGCATAAAAGAAAGATTGATAAAATTGATTACTTTAAAGTTAAGAATGTCTAAAAGAACACCATAAAGAAAGTGACAAATAACAAGAATTCAGGAGACAATGAAATGGGAAAAACAAGGTCCAGTTGTCAAGGGAATATTGACATTTCAAACTAATGCTTATAATTGCTTGTTCACTTGCTATGTATTCCCATCTTTAGTCTTCAAAAAGTTTAACAGCTGGTAAAATTTAATTTCTATTTCTCAGTTTATTGATCACAGAATAGAGATACTGAAAGCCATAGAAGTGAAAGCCTACCTTCAAAGGGAAAAGAAGGAAATGAATTTCCTACATGCCTACTATGCGCCACACACTTTCATTTACATTCTCACATAATCATTTTTCTCATTTAATCTTCATTATTCCTTGAGCTTCGGCATTACCTATTCTTTCATAAAGTTAAAGAAATGACCTCTCTGAGGTTATTTCCAGGAAATAGAATTAAAAATAATGACTTGTTTTACTTCAACATTCATGTTCATTTCACTTTATCATGTTGCTTTGATATAAATTTCTTATAATTCATTGTCCTTGGGAAGACAAGAAAAATCTGTACGAAATTAAAGAAAAACAAAACAAAAAGTAAACTAGAAGATGATATTGATAGAATTCCACTTCTACGAATCAATTTGGGGAGAATTTACATCTTTACAATGTTAAGACATTTTCTTTCCATGAAAATGTCTTTCCATGAATATGTCTCTCCACATATTTAGACATATGTAATAACTTTCAAGGAAGTTTTTATATTTTTATACTTTTCTCCATACATGTCCAGCACATGCTTTTAATTATTTTCTGTTTATTTCTTATAAGTAAAAATCCAATTCATTTTTTATATTGGTCTTATTTCCAGTCACTGTAGCAGATGCTTTTGTGCTCTGCACCACATTTTTTTCATCTTGCTTCCAATTCCAGCACAATGGCAGTGGGCAATTTGATACATATTGCCAGCATCCTACTTTAAATATATACTGTGATGTCTCTCCACCGCTTCTCATCCTTTTGAGGGGCATTTCTAAGTCACATTCTACAGAGATCTTCAGAAGGTCACTAGTGGGATTAAACTCCAGTTGCCCATAGCAGTGACTAATTCAATAATACACAATGTATTGAATTTTTTTACTCCCTATCTCATTCTTCCAGCTACTTCACTGCTGCTTCTCTGAGGTCACTTCCTAAATAAATGACATGCATATCAGCTCCTTCTCAGATTCCACTTTCAGGTAAAATCAAAAATAGTCACCATTCTAAACACTTGTCTCATTTCTAATAATTCGACGTAGATTCTTCTGCACTCTCTATGTATTCAATCATAGTACCTTTGTATAGTGGAAGATTTGTTAGTTCCAATGCATTTTGTTCAATATCTTTTCTTTCTATGCTAGCTAGGTAACAATGGATATTTTTATCTTATTTCTAATTTTAAAAGAAATACTTCAAACATTTTTTTCATTAATAAGGATGTTTACATTCTGTTTTTGTGAGATATCTTTTATTAGGTTAAGAAAGTTTCTTTAAATTTGTATTTCACTAAGGGTGTGTCTTATGAAAGGGTGTTGATTTTAAAAATAAATTTTCTGTACCTTTTGAGATGATTATATATTATTTTTCTACTTTTACCCGTTAATGAGATAAATGACATTTGGAGATTTCCTGATAATAAATCACTCTTGAATTTCTGTGTTAGACCAAAATTGTTTATGATGTATTGTTTTTTATAAACTATTGGATTTGATTTGCTAATTTTTTTAAGAATTGATGCATTTATATTCACAAGACAGATTTGCTAGTAATTTTCTTACACTATCCTTGTGTTTTCTAGGCTGCGAAAGAGTGTATAAGTTTAGAATGATCTTTTCATAGAAAGTATATTTTCCTTGTATTTGCCTTATAAAAAAAAGAACCTTATGATTTAATTTATTTAATGTTTGCTGCCATCTGAATTATTTCCCCTCCAAATTCACATGTTGAAAACCTAACCACTAGTGTGGCCTTATTTGGAATAAGAATGTAATTAAGGTTAAGTGAGGTCATAAAGATAGAGCTCTGATTCTATAAGATTAGTGTCCTTATAAGAGCTGCCAGAGAGCTAATTCTCTCCTTCTGCCATGTGAAAACACAGTGAGAAGGGGGTCATCTGCAAGTCAGAAAGGTTTCTCACCAGAAACTAAACTGGTCAGCACCTTTTGATCTTGCGCTTCCTAGTCTCCCGAACTTTGAGAAAATAAATTTCTATTGTTTAAACTTCCTAATCTATGACATTTTGTTATAGCAGTTGAGCTCACTAATGCAATAGTTATAAAAGTATTCAGCCTATTTCTTTTTAAGTTTTTTTAGGGATTTAGTCAGTCAAATTTATTAGTATATATCACCTGTCCTTTTATAGGTGATCAGAAGCCCAGAGAAGTTAAGTAACCTCTTTAAGGACACAAAGTCAACTAGTGGCTTGACTGAAAAAATCAAGTTTTTTCAAATCATATTTTTGGTTAATAGTACTTGAAAATATACCTGCACAAAGAAAGCTTTAATGAAAAATGCTGATTCTCCCAAAACTAATGGACTAGAAATTTTAACTTTTAATTAAATGTTATTTGAGATTGTATATTCAACTATTATAACCTTTGGCAAAAAGTTTAATAATTATATTGTACATTTTCCAGCTCTTTGTCTTTCAAACATTCTCAATGCCTAATCCCCAAAGAAGAGAGAGCTATCATATGGGCATTAGTGAATTATCTTTCAATAACATATTTCAGAGCTATGTGTGAATCAGTCAAAAATCATTTTTTTCAGATGAGGCTGAGGCCACTGATGACATAATCAATCTCTACAGGTAGCTTGTAACATGATGGTGTGTCACAGTCCTAGCTAAACATAAACAAAGCTGGGAAAATAGCCAAATTTGCGCAGTAAGGATCTGTTGGATATTAAAAGGCCAAATCCAGACATGGGGTTCAGGGATTCACTTTGATTATAGGGAAAGGAGTAGAAGCCTGAGGGAAGACTACATCTATGAAAATATAATGTAGTTTCAGAAGTGTGAAGAGAGTGAAAAAAATCCATTTCCTTGATAAATCCTTCCCTCAATTTCGTGCCCTTAAAGTTAAAGGCAAAAAAAAACCCTGAAATCTTCAGTCAGTTAGATAAAAATGGAGCCTCATCACACCTGCAAACCCCGAGTCAGGTGTCTGTGTTCTGGGGGCCACAGAAAATTCAGGAGCTTAAGAAACCTGAGAAGAAAGAAATGAGATGGATAAGAATGCTAGCCACTGTGGATACATTGTCAACTCTCGGCCTGCTGCTCTGTGTACCTCATTGCATTAAATCCTCTCAACCACCAAATAAAATAACTGAAGCTCTAAGAGCTAAAATCTCACAGCTTACAAAATATCATACAGATATCACCACCACTGGCCAGAAAATGGACTTAGATATTTCCAGCCCCACTGCAGAATGAATGAAGATTCTTGCTACATTGACACGCTACCTTCATTTTGAATCAGAGATGGAGCAGAGGCATCTATTGATAACTGAGCACTCATCCTGACTTCTGGAATGGAACCAGAGAAAGGCAAAGACAAAAGATTGGCATCTCTATATTTGGCAAAAAGCAGAGTGTTTAGTTATCTATAACAAACCATTGTAAGATTTAGTGGCTTAAGATAATAATGATTTATTATTTCTCAAAATTCTTCAGTCTAGGTAGGCTTCCGCTGGAGTTTCTTCTCTTGGGGTGGGATTATCCAGGATAACTTTTCTCACATGTCTGCTACCTTAGTTAGGATATCTGGAAGCACTGGAGCTGTTCTAGTTGTGCTAGCATCTCTCTTGCTCCACGTGGCCTCTCCAATAGAGTAGCCAGACTTCTTTACTTAGTGGCTCAAGACTCTGAGATTGAAAGGTCCCAGAACATAATGATTTTCAAGCCTCTGCTTGTGTTGTGTTTGCTACTGTCCCACTGACCGAAGCCCAGAGACAATATTAGAGGAAACTACATAAAATGTAAATATCAAAAGGCATAGTATAGTATACATGCTGTAAAATCTGAGCTAGAAGTTAGGTTCTTCTTTTTCCTATCTCAAGTAAAGCCATAAAGTTCAGGAAGACAGATCGAGCAGAAAAGAACTGAAAGGAACCTGGAGTCAGTCCACCTACTAAAGATGGCCTGGAAGAGGATTAAGAGGCCCTCAACTATACAGCAAATTTCGGGAGTTCCCCTGCAGCCAGGTCAAATATCAGTAATAAGTATTAGTCTAGGACATCAGCCAGCCTCACAGAAGACATAGCAATATGAAATCCAGAAGCAAATGATATTTAGGAATCAAAGAGGCAGGAAAATTAATCTCAAAGGAGATTAGATCCAACTACAGGATTACAATTCCTCATAATTTCAGGTCAAGAAGAACTAAGAACATAGGAAATATGATGATGGCATATCTTTCCCCTCTGGAAATAGAGACAGAAGTGCTAAGATACTCAGAGCCTAAGTAATAGACAACAACTTTGTCTCAGGTTCTAGCCAGAATCCTATTTTATGAAAATGTAAAGCACCATCAGAGCTATACTTGTTCAAATATGGCTTGACTTTGAATCCCTGAGCCCGGTTTGGAGGTGCTTCAATTCCTCCAGTTTATAAATATGGCTATCCTAGACAATATGGAGTGGATATATGGCTTTTTCACATTAACACACCCTTTCTTTTAAAGAGCCACCAGTAACTCATCATGCATGGTTTTGATGTAGTTGCACCTGGCACTTCTCTATTCCATAGTGACAGCAATGGGCATGTGACCCAGGCCTTGTCAATAATAACTATCCTTCCAATGAGAGAGATTTATCCTAAATTTTGAGCCTATGTTCTAAACAGGGACAATCAGAGTCCTCTGGGATTAATTTTTATTCATGGGAAATAGAACTTTCTTTCTGTTGAGATTGCTGGTGTAAGAGAATGTAAATCTGAATTTGAGTAGTTTTCTCTGATACATGGAAAATTGTTCTATAGGATAAAGTGAAGCAGACACAAGTACATACAAACAATAAAAAGAGCAAGTCTTGTGGCATTCCCTGGGGCTAGACCTCCTAGGGCTCTTTCTTTAACACTGTGAGTTATGCCATTATCTTTTCTACCACATGAATGACTTTATGAGTCTGCTCAGGCTACTATAACAAAATACCACAGACTGGGTGGCTTAAGCAACAGAAATTTATTTCTCACAGTTCCAAGGAAGTCTAAGATCAAGGTGCTGGCCAATTTGGTTTCTGGTGAGCTATCTCTTCCCAATTTGTAGATGGCCACTTGCTTGCTGTGTCTTTACATGGCCTTTTCTCCATGCATGTGGAGAGAGAGAGAGAGAGCTCTAGTCTTCCTTTTTTTCTGAGAAGGACACTATATCTTATTATATCAGCCCTTCCCTAATGACTTCATTACTTTCACAAAGGCTCTATCTCCAAATACAGGATTTAGGGCTTTGACATATGAATTGGGAATGGGGGCACATACATTCAGTCTAGCAGTAATAAATCTACCCTTTCCCAACAGTGAATGTGTTTGTGCCACTTACAACCAAAAGAATACTTATTCAACAGAGAGAAGGGCCCTCATAGATCCCATATCTGAATTATAACTTCAATAGATATGTATTGGTACATCTCCTTTCCTAGTACCATTCTTTAAAGATGGAACACTAGGTGATTGTTTCATTTACTCAATGGCATTTTTTTCAGCACCGATTATTTCTCAAGTGCTAGGAAATAGAAAGTCAAGAAAGACACAGCTGCCTTCTTCGGAGAACTCCCTTCCTCTCCTTTATATCTCTCCATGCACATCCACATATGCAGCTGGAGGCATTCCAATTTTCAAATCCAGTTCTATTCATTATTAAAAACTTGGCAAAACTAGACAGTAGTGTAGACTGTCAAGGAATAAAATTCATTACTCATATAGCAACTAAAATAAACAGCCATAAATCACACCTGACAAACCCAGGCTCTGCCCAATTAGGAAGTTTTCTTCTTTGCTTTCTGCTGGGCAGAGCATCTGAAATAAAGAGAATCTTTAAAGAATCCAGAACCATGTACCCACTGATCCTCACATTTACAAAAGACAAAGACCTTGCTTATGAAGATTGTGCCTTTTTCCCATGGTATATTAATCTTCAATGAGACTAGCCAATTTCTCACTTGGAAATTCCAAATTTTGTCAGGAGATTGCATTTTGCCTATTATTCTACCAAATGAAGCTGAATTAAGAGGATGGGATTAAAACAGGGGAAAGGGAGAAAATCATTTCCCCTCTTTAAATATTGGATCTAAAAGGAAAATTTTATTGCTCCAAGTGATCTCTTGCAATAAAAACAACTTTATACTAAAAAAAACAAAGTAAAATAAAATTTTCCTATTTTAAGCTTTTTGGACACATGAAAGAGAATAGCATATAATAAAGCCAAAGAAAATTTCCCCTAATAAATAGAGCAAAAATGTTCTTGCCATTTCTAGCAAAACATTTTTTATTCTGTTTCATATATATTATGTACATAATATATATATGAAGGAAAAGTTAAAACTGTCTTTGTTCACAGGCAACATAATTGGCTATGTATCCTCCCCTTGCTTACCAGTTAATTATCTGTATGTAAATGGATACATGACATACACTTGTCAAACCCATAGAACTTTAGAACATAAAGAGCTTGAGCCTTAGGGTATGAAAAAAAATTAAATCATTTAGGAGGTCAGAAGATCCCAGAAGGGAATGCAGACTGTGACAAGAGAATCTAACTGTATAACAAATGTGTGAATCAACCTCACTGAAGGGGCAGGGGGAAATGATGCTGACAAGTAATTTTGGAAACCAATGGATTCTGTAAGACTAAAGACAAAAGTAACCACACATATATTCTAGTTAATAAAGATACTTTCCACAGAGATAGGGTTTAACAACTCTGATGCTATTATAAGTGTATACTGGAATTGAGAAATTAAGTAAATGGATGGTGGATGATGAAAGTCAAGTTTCTCATTGCTGGACTGGGAATTTACAGATAGCAGGGAAAGAAGGCTAGAGTGATAGATTAAAGCTGGAGACATCAGAATAAACTCATGCTTATCTTAATATAGATACAAATAATCACATATAGAAATATTTATAGATATATATACATACACATGTTAGTATACATCCAAATATATTTCCTTGTAAGGCCAACTGAGAGCCTAAAGAACAATACCTCAGTAACAATGAGCCCGATTAGTTTCTAATGCCCACATCTTAGTTTTTAATACCGTGTTCCAATGAAAAGAACTAGATTCCTTGGGAAATTGCTGATTCCAAGACAGAACTGAAACAGAAAATACATAAGATAAGCTTGGAGCATCTTGTAGTGCCAAACGTAAGAAAATGTTACAAAATGTTACCAAAAAAATCACCACCATTTATGGTATTAAGTATGTTAAAGGGGCATAGGAGACAACTGAAAGAGCTCCCAATAGCCAAAGATGGAACAATTTGAGCAAACAAAAATAAAGTAGTACTGGATTATAACCCAATGTATACAATAAATATCCATGAGTTTCTGTTGATATAAATAGTGAATATATTAATAAATTGGGAGAAAGAGACAAGTTCCTAATGCAGAATTCTATGTAATTTATGTAGATACTCTACTTTTAAGAAAGTAGA
>NW_011888920.1:3556736-3558712 GCF_000151845.1 Pteropus vampyrus
TTTTTTTTATTTCTCTATTTCTTCTTTTAGTGCTGTCATTCTTCTCTTCATGCATTTTGAAGCTACATTTTTTTAAAGTAAGATGTTTGAAATTTTATATCTTTTAGATGAAATGATATATTATGAAGAATTCCTCTTTATATCCGGTAATACTTTTTGTCTTAAAATGTATTTCATCTGAAATTAATAAAGCCACATTACCTTTCTTAAGATTAGTATGTGTATGATATATATTTTTCCAATTTTTCAAAGTCAACCTAAACCGGGGTCCTTTAATTAAAAAGAAAATTGGTAAAAAAAAAAAAAAAGTGGAATTGCCTTTTTTTAATATACAGTCTAACAACATGCCTTTTAATTAGAGTTAATTCATTCACATTTAATGTAATTACTGATATAGGTAGGTTAATTGAGTACATTAGTATTCTACCTTAACTTTTATATTAGCTTTTAATCTACATCTCTTTGTGTTTGTTGGTTTTTGATAATTGCTCCACAGATTACAATATGAATTGTTAACCTACCACAATCACAATCTAAACTGAATTAATGTCATTCCAATGTAAGAATTTACCATAGTAAAATTCCTTTTAAAGTTTTTTACCCTTCGTATCACTTTTATCATACATATTTACCTCAAAACATAGTATAAATCCCACCAATACATTTTTATTATTTTGACTTTTAACAATCAGTAATCTTATAAGGATATTTTAATGGATTTTTATAAGGCACATATTGACCATTTCTAGTACTCTGCTTTCATCTGGGATCATTTCTTTCTAGCCTAAACAACTTCCTCTTCTATTTCTTGAGGGTTGTTTCTGATAGCTATAAATTGTCCCAGTTTTTTATCTAGAAATTTTTTTATTTCTTCATTTTAAAGGATATTTTTACTTGATATAAAATTCCAGAATATAGTATTGTTCATTTATAATATTGTTTATTTCTATAATTATTCTTTTCAAGAATTTTTAAACATTTGGATTTTCTTTTATTATTCTAATTAAAATATTTTTTATTCAGACCTCTATATTTATACCATTTCAAAACTCACCTAGTGACTTTTGCATTTTTTAAATTTTTTGGTTTTGAATAATTCATCTCTCAATCAAAAGAATCTATCAAAGAATTACTTTGAGTAATTATTTTTTATGCAGTTTTACAAAACTGGCCTATTCTAAAGCTTTGACTGCATTAAAAATCTATTTGTTACCTTCATGTACGATCATGAAAGGCACCTCTACTGAGTACTTTTTCTTTATCTTGCTTCACTTGTTTTAATGACGTAGTATTTTAAAAGTATGAAGTCAGCCTGCTTCATGTTCTTTGCATAAAAACTAGACTTTATTTTCTACCTTGATGGTCATGGATTTTTTTTCATTATTCTTAGAATGTCAAATGTCTTCTCTGATGCCTAGCTATAGATGTATTACCATTAACATTATCTAGAAAACCATGATTCCTTATAATTTATAGACTTAAGTGGAAATACTATATCTATTTTAATGCATATTAATGCTTGCAATCTATGTATGTAATATTATTTAGGAATACTCAAAATTTGTAGACTCTCCATTTATCAACTTTTGTTATTGTTTTGTTTTCTATCTTTTTATATTTCTGTTTCTACTTTATGAAACTTTAAAAGTGTTTCTTCATCTCTGTGATTTAATATTCTAGTGTCAATTCTGCTTTGCACAGATAATTTGATTTCTCTTGTCTATATTGAAATTCTTTGCATTCTTTTCTTCATAACAACTACCTTCTATTTCATGTTGTCTTTTAACTCAGACCATTTTCTCTTTATTATTAGTTACTCATGCTTCAGAAAGGTCATACCTTCAAAACCTTATCTGAGAACACTAAATAGATTACCTAGCTATTCTATTTCTTATCATAAATAATTTTTAGAAGCATACTCTCCCTTTGAATTTTATGGTTAACATCACTTCTTCTTGGTGTTGTATGATATTTCA
>NW_011888920.1:3558762-3560801 GCF_000151845.1 Pteropus vampyrus
GACACTAAATTTAAGATGGTATCCTGAATGAAATTCTAGAACCAAAAAAAAAAGAGTAGGGGACATTAGGATATAAACTAAGGAAATCTGAAGTCTATATACTTTAGTTAATATATCTATATTGATTCATTAATTGTAACAAATGTACCATACTAACCTAAGATATTAATTATAGAGAAACCGAGAAGTATATGAGAGTTCTATGCTACTTTTGCAATTTTTCTGTAAATCTAAAATTGTTCTAAAATATAAATCTATAAAAAAATGTGTGTACCAGCCATCTACGTCAGTCTTCATTAGTTTTACTTGACCCCCTAGTTCAAATGTTCTTTGGACACTAACCAGAAAATCTGTGTCCTAATCCTCAGTGGGAAGAATTTGTCCACTTTAGATCAGATGTCTGGCCTGCCTGAGTCTAATCAACAGTGTCAGGGGGTGTCTGGGCACACAGCTCCTGCTCCTAATGTTTGGGACATGAGATCAGCTTCTCTGATGTAAAGTAACTAACATGTCCACTAACTCAACCCAACACCCCAAATTAGAAGAGAACAGGCCCATGGGAAAGGCTGAGGAGGTTTGGATAATTTTAGAGCAGGAAGTGGTCCCTTAAGCATTCAAATAAAATGAGGTTACAAAATGGTTATCTTCTTATTCAATCATTTCGTCTTCATTTATTAGTTGTAATATCTTCCTGTGTCAAATACATGGTTATTCAATGGAAAAATTAAAAAAAAAAAAAAAAGCCTAACTTTCTCTCCATTTATCAATTTTCAAAATAAAGAATTGATTTCCTAGCATCTTCTAAAATTCAATGAGGTTTTTTTTATTTTATTTTAGTGTTAATACAAACTCTTGGATTTAAACATATTGATGTATTTCCCACTGTGTGTATAACCCACTACAGTTATTCTTATTGATGTTCAAAATTATATCATCTTTAGCCAGCGTTATCCTACTCAGGTTTATTTTCAAGTCCTTTGTGTATACTATATTAGTCTTTAATAGCTTTCTTGCTTTCTGATGATATAATGTTCCAGACTCAATTTACACGTTTCCTTTCTCAGATCTGGAATCAGTCATTTTTTCAAGAAGTCCAGTTTCTTTTTAAGGAAAAGCAACATTTAGAGAAATAATGCGGGTGCTGGTGAGTATGTTGCTACTAAAAGGTACATATTTTTAAGATAAAATACGGCAAAATAAAAAATTGACACTTTCATTTCAAATTCATTACAGAATGACAAGATTTTTACTTAACCCCATCAACAATTAAATTTTTATGTTCCTTCAGCAATACCAAAACTCTTGGCTCTCCATGATGCCAACATAATTGTTCCTTTGCTTTATCACACAAGCCACCCACAACCGATGCTCTAAATATAATTATTGAAAACAATTTAAGATGTCTTTAGTTCCTTTTCTACTGAAGTATATCTCACTAATAATGTACAGATTACTAGGTTCTAAATACACTTAAAATAATTCCTTTCTGTTTTTTTATGCCACCAGTGCAGTGCAATGTTAATTTCCCTTATTTCATTTTTTTAATTATTAAAAATTGCTTTTTAAATTTAACTTTGTTTTATAACTGTAGAAAACATTTAAATGGTTTCAAATAAGGTTTTTAAAAAGTTCCCATCAAAGAAATCTAGGTTATATACTCCAACACCTTCCCTCTCCTATTCCTAACCATTCATTAAAGTTTTACCATTTGTCTTTCCACTTTTTAAATTTAAGCAAATGTGTGTTTCTGCCACCTTTCTTTGATCTTACAACAAACAATTTTCAACCTTTGTTTTACTTAAATGATCCTAAATATTATTCCATATAGTAAATAAAGAAATTTCTCTTTCTTTCTCTTTAGCTGCATACTGTTCCAGTATATGAATGTTTCATAGTTTACAATACCTTATTGATAAACATTTTGGTTCTTTCTAGACTTTAGCTATTACAATTAGTGCCTGAAATAATAGCCTTGTTTATATATCTTTGTATTTAATTTTGTATGTGATTCTTGGGATAGAATCCTAAAGTAGAATTGC
>NW_011888920.1:3561396-3578526 GCF_000151845.1 Pteropus vampyrus
GTAATAACTATATCCCAAATCCTATTTATGATGTATAGCAAGCATTTATCCCTTGTGGCTCTGCTGAAATATTATCCTTTGCTGTTAGACTCTCCATATCAAGTAATAAAATATAAATCCTAGGAGGCAAAGAATTAATGCACATCTTCCTCTCCCTTTGTGTTGTGTTCTGGAAGCTGCAGTATAAAATTGATATAGAAAGAGATTATTGATTTGATTGGGTTAAGTAGGAGATGGAATACTGAGACAATGGTATGAACTTTTAATGTTTCAGAAAATATTCTCTGCATAGCATGGGGGTGACCTAACTGATTAGTATACCTCTTTTGTTTTTTCCTCTAGGAAGACAGAGAAAATGAGTCAAAATCTTCTCATGCAGAGAAGTATTTCTAGAGAAGTATTTCTCAGTTGAATAACCTAGAAAAGTACTTCTCAGTTGAATCTGATGAATTTTTCAATTAATAGAAACACCTCAAATGCTAGCCTACACTACACTCTTATCACTCATTTCCAATGCTGCTAAAAATTTATATATCTTCAAAGATTTTTTTTAAAGAAAATATAGAGAAGATAGCATCCCACTACACTGCCTCAGAATTTCCAATGGTCACTTGTAATAGAATTAGTGTTTCCACATTTTTTACTTCCTCCTACTGACAGTCACTAAATACAAATTTCCAACCTGTTTTGTCTTTAAGTTTAGATATGTAATGCCAAGAATTAGGGAAGATTTATGAGAGAGATCCGTATGTATGGAATTGACATCCTGATTCTCAGTGACAGAGGACAACCTCCAGGAAATAATAAATGTTACAGCCTGTACAGAAATTAGTCCCTTTGCACAGAATTCTCTGCCCATCTTCAGACTTGTTAGCAACAAGGAATAAAAGAGTGCACGATTATAGACATTTTTTAAAGTTGAAAATCAAATGTCTTTTAAGAAACATTAAACTTGCCCTTTTTTAATCTTTTGAGGACTAACTTGAAGTCATCCACCTCCTCCAAGGAATGGTCCCTTCAGAACTCCTCATATCCTTAGCAACAAGGTCACACTGTTTAGCTCTAAAAAGCAAAACTGAGTAAAGTACTTGGTAATAGTATGTTATGCTGGATTTGAAATACAATGACACATTTTATCCTATATTTTTTACAAAATTCTGAAATATGATTTTATGTTTTCAGTTAAAGTGATTAAAATAAATAAATAGATTATTCTTTGGAAAACTTTGGAGTCATATCTATTATATAAGGGACAATAGTAGTATCTGCTTCAGAGTGTTATGTGAGGGCTAAATAAGACAAGATATGTAAAACACTTAAATAAAAATAAAATAAATTAATAAAGTCATTGACAAGAAATACTAACTATATCATTATCGTTATCACAAAATCACAAAATTATGTTTACATAATTAAATGAATTAAAAAGAAAAAAGCAAAACAATGAACATATAGTTTTTGACTTAATCATATTTTTTTAACATCAAGGTTCTTGTTCTTTTATTTATTTCTCTAGTCCACAAAACACCAAACATGATTTAAACCAAGAACAAAAAACCTGCTTTTTCCTTTACAGACAACATATGATGGTAATTTCATATCTATCTCTCTAGACTGTAAATTCTTAAAAAGTAGAGATTATACCTAATTATTTCTCCATGTAACTAAGCCTAAAACCATACATATGGGCAACCAGCTGAGCCATTTCCTGAGGAGGACACTGACTGTACAGTCACATCACTGGAAGAATTTGTCTATCTGTTGTGTATATTTTCAGCTACTTAAAACTCAGTGGAACTTTACAATTTGTGCTAATCAGATATCCATCTGATTTTGCACTTGCTATGAGTCAGAAAATATAGTAATTGCCAGGGAGACGACCACAAGACATAGCCCCTACCTTCAGTGATTTCACAGTCTAGGAGAGGGAATAGATTGTAAAAATAAAAAATAAATCACAATTCAGTGTGACAAGTGCTTTAGATATTGTGAATAAAATTTGGGAACGCCCTAGCTGAATTGATGGAATTATGATTAGCCTGAAGAGCAAGTAGAAATAGGGTTCCCCACATGCAACCACCAAAACACCGCCGAGTAGTTGACATTTGGACAGTGGTGACAGACTGCCTGGGTTTCAATCCAAGCTTTGCCAGTTATTAGTTGAGTGAGCTTTGGCAAATCATTTGACTCCTCAGTGATTTATCCATAAAATGAGAATTCCATTAATTTCAAATTGTAAAGTTCCACTGAGTTTTAATTTCTAATTAATGGAATTATGAGGACCAAAATGAGTTAAGTAAAGCTTTTAGTAGGCCCTGGTACACAGCAAGCCCTAGTTCGGTGTTAACTTTTATTAGCACTATTATTATTGGTTTTCTTTCCCCCAGTGTCCTTCCTTGAAGTTTCCAGTCAAGTAATAATCTTCCTTGCACATGCTTACATCTCGGGCACAATCAGGGCGGGTAAAGCTACAAGCATGAGAATTCACTTAAGCCTTATCTGAAAAATGGACCAACTAATGAGCAACTTAAGGTCGAAAAAGGAAGGAGTTTATTTCTTCAAACCACTTTAGAGACAAAATATTCTGCTGAATAGAACATGAGTGTTTGAGAGGACTTCATATTAAAGCTGAAGTGTCAGGTATGACATTTTTATTACAAGAAATCCATGTAACCCAGGAAGTTAAACAATCATCAATTTATAAAAATCATAAACAGTTGTAATTCCACCACTCAGAACAAAAGCACTGTGGCATTGTGGTATAAATGTTTCTAGCCCTTCTTCTATACATGCACATCCTGGCAAAAATATATCTAGCCTTCTGCTCATCTTACTAACTCTAAACATACCTCCACTTAAACGTTCTCATTTGTAATAGTTTGTCATTTGATTGGCCAGAGTTCAGAATGGCCACTGTGCCATATCTAACCAGTGGACCAAGTTATGATGCCTTAACGACCTCAAGCATTCCCCCTTGTCTCACTTCTTTCTATGACTGTGATCAAAAAACCAAGGACTGCACAGGTCTTGTGTGAATGAGTGAGTGAGTGAGTGCGTGAGCAAGCGTGAAACATCTGCTCTGTATCTATAACTAAACAGATAAGTTAAACCAGGACAAGGTCTGCAGACCCAGCCATTTTTGATTCAGGAATCCTCACTTAAAGATCTCTGGATTTAAGCATGTCCTCCTTGTTCTCCTATTGATCTTTAACAAAGAGCTCCCAGGACGAACTAGATGCTTATCCAGTTACTAGTAAACAATCCCATCCCCTGTTGTTCCTTGAGTATCACTTGCTTGGTTGGAAACACTTAAGAAAGTCACATGATCAGCATGGCAGAAACCTGGCATTCCTGCATCCCTGATCATAATACTAGGAAGCAGCATCGAATTCTCACCTTTTGCCTCTGACAATATACACAAATAAACACATTTATTTTTATAAAAATAAAGTGGTACAATACATGTCATCTTATTAACTATAACATAAATAGTTGAATGATCAATAACTCAATTATGTTTTTATATTAACTCAATCATTTTTATGTGAACTCGATCATATTTGTATATTTTAAACCATATCTACTTCCCCATTAAAATTTTGTACTTAATTATTTTAATGACTTTGTTAGGTGAGTACAACTACAATTTACTGAGCCAATCCTCTATCGTTGGTAATTTAAATAGCTTCCAATCTTTGTTCAAAACAATGTCTCAGTGACAATCCCAGAACATGCATCTTCGTGATTGTGCCCAGTATGTTACACCCAATGAATATATTCTTCTACTCACCATGGCAAATATACATGGTATCCTGCCATCCTTTTTGACAAAGCTTGACTTTCCCTGATCTGTATCCAGGCAGCTAGATAACCACTCTGCCTTAGATAAAACTGCACATGAGTGGCCTGAGCACCTTGGAGCTCCAAAATGAATTAATTAGTCCTGATCTTGAATTTCTAACGGGCTCTCTGGAACAGAGGAAACCACAGAGCTGCATTTAGTTATCAGAGTCAGGCCAGACAATATGAAGCACAAACAATAAGCAGAGGGGAAAACCTAACTGAGGCTGATTTAACATACCTGCTGAAGCTCCTGTTGTCCAAGCTGCTAGATTAGGGGCAGGTGTGAGGGTTAATAATTACTGGACCTCAAAATCACACTGGGCCTGGTTGAAAGGACATGGGGGATATTTTGGAAAGTTTTTCAGTATGTAGCTAGAGCCAAAAACTAAAGTAATTCTCCTTTCCAAATTTATATCTCCCTCATAAGTGCAGGTGACTCAAGAGATAGTTTTACATACTAAAGTTTCCTTTAATGGACACCATGGAATTCAATCGTCCCAATTCAAAAAAACATTGCCATAGATATTGTGTTTAAAATAAATAACAAATATATTTATAAGTAATAATAGTAACAATAATCATTATCATCATATTTTAAAATAATTATCTTTCAAAATTCATCATGTGGGAGAAAAAGTTCAAGACAAACAGGGTTGGGTGATCTCCATAAAGCAAGCTAGGGAATTAATGAGTATAGTGGGCACTTGAGCAGAATTTCCAAAGATTTGGGCCACTGTTGTGTCCTCTCCAATCTTCAGAATTTTAAAAAGTCATACAGGTTACATCTGAGTTTCTGCCTATGCATTCTAACCTCTTCCTTCTTTTCATTCCTTTTCACTTAAGAAACTGTCTAGTGCTCCCCTGATAGGATTATAGTCATCTTGCCTCCCTCACCATAATGAAAGACATGTGACCCAGGCTGTCCAATCCCCCTGGAGATAGTGATTAGCCCAGAGGCAGGAGCATGACCCAAGCACAGCCAATGATAATCTTTTATTGGAAACCAATAGCGGGGCTGAGAGAGAATTTCTCTGCTTCAGAGATCATAAGCCTATGGACCATGTTAAACATACAGCTGATAGAGGACATCTTGATTATTTCATGGAAAATAAAACCTTTCAAGATACTCAAGTTCTCTTTTTAAATTAACAGACTTTGAGGTAAATTTCTGTCTCTTGCAGCTAAAGGAATTGTCATCCAAAAATCCTAAGATCATTTGATTTCTGCAAGAAGTCATCTGCCTCAAAGAAAAGGTTAATGTAGAACTGATAAATTATATCATAATTCACTTATAAGTTGGCTATAACATGGAAACTTGGTTCTGGTTTGATTTATGTGTTCTAGGATTACTTGCGTTGAGGAATACATTTGACCTAATATTCACATTTCTTCTTGGGGAGAGCACTGACCAAACTGAGAATAATCAATGCTTCCTTTATTATGTACTTATTCATTGAAACGACTACCTGACAACTTTTACCATCTTCCTCAAATTCATTTAACATATGTGCTCGATCACATCATATTTATTTAAATAGAAATTTCAAGTGTTGTTCTTGTCTTAAAATTTTTTTAAATAATTGTAATGAGGAAGGAAAGGAGAGTTGTGGCTTAATGGGTATAGAATTTCAGTTTTTTAAGATGAAAAGCTCTGAAGATCTGTTTCAAAATGATGGGAATATGCTCAATACTACCAAACTATACCTTTAAGAATGATAAAGATGGTAAATTCTATGTTATGTGTTTTTTACTACAATAAAAAATAATAATAGCAAAAAAAACTAAAATGTATTTTAATACTTTGTAGTGTTACAGGCTGAATCCATCTGAGATAGAAAGATATATCGTTGGATAAACTTTCTGAAAAGCACCTGGGAGGGAGGCTGAACCCTCAGGACCTAGTGCTGGCACCACTGTTTCCCAAAACGAGGATAAGTATTTTGTATAACAGAAGGCAAAAAAATTGGAGCTCCTGGAAGAAATCCAGGACAGAGATTAAAAAAAAATAAAAATAAAACAGTAAGAGGAGCACTTGGAGGAGCCATTGAGAAGCAAGGCTGAAAACGTTCCAGGTGATGTCTGGATTAAAATGGTTTACAAGGCATTTTTTTTCGTAATCTGATTATAATCAGATTATAATCTCCATAGTAATTTATGAAAACAGTTTTAGCACTAGTTCTATTTTATAGGCAAGAAACTAATGCCCAGAGAAGCGAGGCATGTTGTTCAAAGTCACACAGTAATAAGGGTTGAGCACTGTCCTCTAACTGAAGATCCCGTAGTCTTTCTATATATATTTCCATACTGTCCTCCACCGAGACTGTGCAAGTCCACAAACATATTCTCTTTAAAGGACTGCACCTGTCTCCTAGTGTCAGCTCAAACCATGCATCTACGCCTAATCTTCAGTGTGCAAAATTTGGAGATTAACATAGGTATTATCTGAAACTGAGTTCTTTTGAATGCAAGAACCATGATGCTATTGATCTTTAAATTCCCAGTGCTGGTCTCTTTGCAGATATTTTTAATATGTTTGTTGAATATATGCCATTTTAGTTTTATGCATTTATGTGACCTCTCATTCTGACTTTGTAGGATATAAAATCATTCATTTCTTTATTCTAACTTTCAAAAAATTATTTTATTATTTTATTATTAGTTTCAAGTATACAGTACATTGGTTAGACATTTATATAGTTTATAAAATGATTTTCCTAATTGCTCTTTCTCTCCTCTGGCCCTATACCTAGCCATTACATTAATGCTAACTGCATTCTGTATGCTATGTTCCCCATCCCCGTAACCCTCTATTAACTAGTAATTCATACTTCTTTAACCCTTCATCCCTCTCTCTCAGCCCCCCAACCTCTCTTCCCTCTGGCCATCACCAGATTGTCCTCTGTGAAATCATTCATTTCTTGATGGCATTCAGTAAATCCCAATTTATTAGATTGAGTTTTATATTGCTTCCTTGATCTTCTTGGGGTTTTACAATCTAGGGCTTTATTTCACATATTATCTTTTCCCTTAAAGATATTGTCTATCCTCAAATCTCTTACAATAGCGACACTAAGGAGAGCCAACTGATATGAAGTACAATCATCAGAATTAGACCACTAAAACACTGAAGTGCTTTAGTCATCTTCCTTATATTTTCCTACTAGCTTAAGCGTAAGCTTAGAATCCTTGAAATGCATTATGTTATTTTTAAAAACTCAAATATTCATTTTATTCTTTTTCTTTTCATATAATCCTTGAAAGACGTTTAAAACTTGGTCTCCTTTGAAAACTTTTGCATTGATAATTCGCTGCCTCCAAACAGTTCAAAGCATTCAGCTTCTGACACTGCCTGGGTTGCATTTGTATTCTCTTACTTGGGATATGAGAGAACTTTTGTTCTCCAGGAATAATCATAAAAATCTAGACAAGGAAAAATAGAAGAAATGACCATGTGTCTCCTTGAGGCAGAATGGCAGCGTGGAAAGCATCAAGCTCTTGAGTTTGTTTTTATGATCTTGGACCAATTACTTCACCTCTCTCAGCTCCATTTACTTCACAACAAAAATAAAATGTAGGATTGTGTCTTGAAGCCATTTAAGTTCTGAGACGATGCCTCAAAGGATGAAGGGGTGACCTAAACTAGAAATAATGAGGTCTCTCCATCCAACTCCACCAGAGAAATTCACCTTGGCCTGTTTTATTATTGATTGGACTTACAGGAAAGATTAAATTTGACCAAAAAAAAAAAGGATTCCATGACTAAAAAATATTTGAAAACCACTGATCTACCATCCCTTTATAATTTAATATACCTTGTCTCTAATGTCACTAAAAACTAAAATTTCCCATTGTACTATTCATAACTATAAGGAGTGAGCCTACCACTGCAAGTTCATTATGCATGTGTGGTCTTTCTATCCGAGGGCATTTCATAGTATCTGATAGAATTAGTTTTAAGCACTTTGCCAGATGTTTTCAAGTTCATTTAATTGACATGTATTTGCTTCCTTTATCAATTTGCCGCCACTAGCCTGTTGTTATAGGAAGTACAAAAAGAATGCAAGGAAGTCATATGGTATAGGTAATTCTATATAAATGTTTTTGCTACATTGTTTTTGCTTTACATTTATATAGAATTACCTATACCATAGTTTCAAGCTATAGCATAAGAAATATGTGTTTGCCAATGCTGATGCTACCACTGATAAAGGTAAATTTGGGCAATTTCTTTAACCTGTCAACTTCAGGATTTTTACCTACAAGATGGAGAGGAGAGAGTGTCTACCTCAAAGGGTGGCTTTTTAGGTTAACAATATTTAACATATATCGAGGGCTTAAAATGTGCTAGGTACTCAATCAAGACTTTTACAAGTATAATCTAATTTTTAAATTGATCCTCACAACAACCCAATGAGATTATTCTTAGCATCAATTTACATGAAAAATAATAACTGAAGCACAGAGAAGCACGTCCAAGGCCACACAGCTGGTAAGCAAAGGAGCTAGTTTTTAAACTAGAATCCACAAACAAGACCTCTGCAATATCACATAATGTGCAAGCAAGCATCTAACGCACTGCCTGGAGCTGAGCAGGTGCTCACTGACAACAAATTCCTTTCTATCTGACACAAATTCCACTCTCTTTGCTGTGTGGGTGAAGATGTTGAGTAATAAAAAACAACACAGTATATACTAGAAGCCACAGTAAGAGCTTAAGCACACATACATACTATCCATTCTAAAACGAAATCAAAAAAGAAAACAAAGTGTCTATCAGTGGGAGAAATATATTAAAGAAGTGGATTTCTAGCTGCGCCCTGCAGAAATGGGTAGTTGTGAAAAGACAGGAGGCAGGTCAGCATTTCAGAAAAGCAAAAGAATTATAAGCAAAGGCATGGAGCATAGAAAACATGGAGATTGGGGGAAGAGAAGAAAGCTGGAGATATGCATGATTGTTCTGATGTTTCTTTACAGACATAACCAACTTTAGGCAAATATAACATAAAAAAGAAAGATTTGGATTTTCAAGAAAAAATTAGCAATCATCATTAAGCTTACAAAAGTACTCCGCTTCTCAGAAGAATAAACTAAAGAGGTTACCTTGAAATAATGAGCTCCCTTCCAAATTTAAGTGTTTGATTTTCAGAAAAAAAATTAACTTACATGCTGTTTTTAAATATATGTTAATTCCTAAAGCAGTGAGATAGATGCATGTTTGTTTTAAGAAGAGAAAAGTTTCCTTTAACCAAATAATTTATAGGATCTCAATAGATAAAACAGATTTTAAATAAAAAAAGCTGCTCTGGCTGAAGCCAAAAATGTTGAAAACAAAGTCTTGCCTCCCATGTAATCCTGTGGAGCCTAGATCAGCAAGCAAGAATCCTTCAAGAATGAGTAACACCTCTCTCTAAGCTCAAGTGATTGTGTCAATTCTCCCTGTTCTCAAAAAAGTGAACTATCTGATCAGCCTCTCTGGCTAATGTTGGTTGCGTAATGTTACTACTGCCAGGGTTTGAATTCAAACAGCAATAATGAAAATGGAGGGAAACAGTCCAGGGCTCATGCTGCCTGTGCCACTCAGCCAATAAATAGACCGACGTAGGAGTTGGGATATTTAGAATAAGTGCTTATTGTCAGAGCACCAGTGATCTGAGAAGGCAGCAGGTTAACACCTTCGAAACTACCTTCCTTTCTCAGTCTGGCTTAGCGTGTTTAAGGGAAAATCTGGACATTATTCCAGGGGTTGCATGATGGTTCCAGGAGTCTTTTATGCTTCCTCTGGCAATGTGGTCCTCCAGTGGTGTTAGCAACCCAGGAATAAGGATAGGAGTACTCTGGAAAGAATGCTAAATCAGGAGGATTGATCAGTAAGCAGAAAGGCATTAATCATAAGTTTCAGGGCAACTTTCTATGGCAGGAGACATTCCAAGCCGATAGGGACAATCTATTGTTAAGCTATATGACAAGGAAAAGTGAAGCTGGGGGCACTGTGCGCCTTCTACTATGGGAGTCCCAACTGGGCCCTTCTTCAATAACAGATGGCTGAAACCTACCAACCTGAAGCCAGGTAAAGTTAATATAAGCCCATGCAGTATATTGTTTTGTTGAGTAGTATTTTGCTTGCCTTTTCTATTTCTGTTTTTTCATTAATGTGTGATAGTTGCTTTTCACACTGATTCTTCCAAGTTAAAAAAATAAAATAAATGACACCCAGAGAAAGATGGGACAATGCCAGGTTTCTTCATGAATGTGGGACAAAGTCAATTGGATTTTTTCTCTATATACTTTCATTGATAAACATGACTTTCTGATCCATTTTGATAAGTACGCCTCACCTAAGTTCTCTTGCTGACTCTCATTTTGTGTAGAATTACCCACTACATCAAAAGAACAGAAAATTAGCTCTTCTGCAATATATAACAAAATCAGGCACTTGAGAAATTCAGGTCTGCCAATTGCTAGATTATTAAAAACTGGTAACAGAAGAGAAGCAATTTCCTTTCTCTAAAAGCAGGCTCTATTGGGCCCTATAGAATTGCTTCACTAACAAATAATTAGAACCCTCTGGCCCTACTGAGATGCCTGCATAAAATGAAATTAAAAGTGTAGTCTTATCTCCCTCTAAAAGAAGGAGCCCATCCACACAGGCATTCTTAATTTATCCACATGCAGTTTTTTAGTATGGCAGAAATTAATAAGGAAATCACTCTCTCTCACTCCTCCATAGAATAGTCCTGTTTTGCTCTTCCATTACAAAGGGGCCATTACATTTTTATAATCAAGAAGTCATCTAAGGTATATAGATTATGATTTTAAACCTTATCTAGAAAAAAGAATGACACAATGGGGGAGGAGAATGAGCATAGAGGGAGAATGGAATAAAGAATTGCTCTAACGCTGAAGGTTGGAGTTTTGTTGATGGACCTCCAGGAATGTCTTAGAATGTGGGCTATAACTGGCTGGGAGGCATGAATAGAAAAATTCTTTTTCCTCTAGGCCTAAGAAAGAAAAGCAAGTTGAGATTTTTCAACAGGAATGCTAACAAGAATGTGGAAAACAGAGAAGATGCAAGAGTATACAAATAGACGGGTTTACAAAGCAGACTTCCACTTCAAGTATGACCTGTGCTTGCCCAGTCTTCATCAAACCCAAGCGTGAAGATGCTGTCCTGTCCGGGTCTAGGGCGGCATATCAACAAAGAGGAACTTAAATATCCATCTCAGCATCTACAGGATGAAATAGGCACTGTTGGCTTTAGTTTCTAATTACTCAGAGAATTGTTAATGGTTTTCCACAGGGCCCACAAAAGTGATTAGGCCATATATGGAACTTGAACTCTTAGATTTTCACCTTTCTGTTCATCAGCTGTCAACAGGTTTTCTGGATCTTAAGTTTCTTATGTAGCAGGGAGATCCAAAGTCATCTGGTGAGCTGGTGGTCCACAAGAGACACTGATTAGGAAAACATTTAAGAAGGACAAAGATTCTATCCAGGTGAAAGACATGTGCATGATATAGTACAAACTTTCCCAGGGAAGCATAAACTGTGAGAGAAAATGTGAAAAGACAGTTCTTACAAATTTTGGTATGAAGAGTTTAAATAAAAATTCCGATTCACGGAAGCCTGAGAGACACGTAGTGGTGGTGGTGCCCAAGAATCATCGGCAACTCAAGGAGGACTCCATTTACAGCTCAATCTCAGGGCTGAGATCTCCCTGAGGCATTTAATATCACCCTCTATTGTGACCTAGGACAGAAAGGAAGAAGCAGCCTGTGAAAAGAGAGTTTAGAATGCTCAGATCATGGATGGAGCTGCAGGAGCCCCTCCATCAGAGAAGCCATTTCCAGGGTTATAAGTAACATGGAGAACAGCATTCTGCAGACTTCATTAAAGAAGGAGAAAAGCAATACCTTGTGAAGACACCATCAACGATGGCACTTTGAACTCTTCATTTCCCTTTCATCATTCCCTACAATTTAATAAAGTGAGTGTGGACATTCAGCCTCGCTCCGCCACTTTAAAAGAACTCTTAGAAAGGGCTTTGTCCACACGTGGCAGACAGCATCAAAGAGTCAGCGCCCCATTTGAGGCAGGAGTGTTGGCAACAATAATCTAAACAAAGAAATCCCAAAAGGAAGTAGTCAGGAGGGGGCGCTGGGTGAAGTCCACCAGGAAGTTGTCCTCCCAAAGCAAAATCTGAAGATTTCTGAGCTGTATTTCTGAAGGAAGACAGCTTTTTTTTTTTTTTAATACTCTACCTCCAAACTTGACACTTTTTGCAAGATTGAATTACATGGGATGAAATAATCTTATAATATTTGGGACACTTTAATGCAAGATCAGGCTCTGTACAGAACTCCATACATTAATCATAGAAGAGTGACTGTCGCTTTTCCTGACATAAGAATTTGTGGAAGAAGGGAGCAGGATGGGAGGGAGGATGCTACACAAGCACACACACAAGTTGCTGCTAGAGTAGGCCTGGAGTGAGGCCACAGTATGTGGGGTGCATAGTAGGGAAAAAAAGCAATAGTGCCAACATCACCCTGAGCCCTTCTGCTGACCAAGCAGAAGGGTTGAGAGCACAAAGGACATCTTAGTCCAGCCAGTGCAGGTCCTAGAAAGCTCCAGAAGCTGCAGAACAGGCCCATCTTGAAGGAAGTTGAGAAAAAAGGAAAGAAACTAGCCTGTGGTATCAATTTACTATCCTCCACGCACTGTGCTAGGCAGTGTACCTACCAGAGAAGTTTACCACTGAGCCCTTCATGTCCCCTTTGTTAGTCATCCTTCTACTGCCTTCCAAGTTCCCTCACTCCCCAAGAGTCAGGGTCCTCAAGTAATTTCTTGGTGAGTCCCATTTGCTCTTCCCAGCAAAGTTACCTATGAACTTTTCCTGATTTGTTCCTCCTTCCCTCTTCCAATGCCCTTTTCCAAGTTCTAACTAGGTAACAGCTAATAGGATCAAGCATTTGATGGATTATATAATGTATTATTGAGTTTCCTTTCCCAGACTACACCTCAGTATACGTTGGCCTGCCAGAGCCTTCAAGGCCTTTATTTCTGATAGAATTGTTGGTCCAATAATAAATTAGGAGATCGAAGAACGTGGCTGTTTAAATCAGTTCCAGGTGCCTCAGTTTAAAATCTTGAAGTATTGAGAGGCCGTGAGTTTTCTTTTAACATAATAGAAAAGGTCATTAGAAACATAAATCTCACTTAAACTAGATTCCCAACCCTCGCTGGGAACCCTCTGCCCTCTCTTCTGTGGCTTTTGGCTTATTCCCGTCAAGTTCTTATCTACAGAGTGGCGATTTTGTTTTTGTTTTGTTTTGCCTTTGTGTTTGCAAAAACAAAATAAACATCATCAGGAAAATTCACAGGAGCATGTTTGTTCTACAAAGGTTGCCTCTTGAGAGGACAAAAGAGTCAAACATCATAAAGAGAGCAATTAGGAATCTGTCCTTGTGCAGGTAGAAGTGTAGTTTAGGATGTGAACTACTGATGCCAGCAAGGTACGCCCAGCCTTCTTATTACAGAACTCTAAAGTATACCAAACTGAAACTATTACATAATAAGGAGCAACTTAGAATGTAGCTAGTTATCAACCCAGATTTTATTCTCCATGCAAAAGGTACAGTATGCCTCTTGGGAAATGCAAAGAAGCAGAGATGCTATAAATTGAAGTTTAGAAGGACTTTTCCAAAATGAAGAAGGTTTCTAAAATACTCTAATAGGATAATAGTTAAGATCCTGAAATCACTAACTATAGGATTTTATATTCACACAGCACTAACGATTCAGGCTCCTACAGGGAGTTAATCTAGAAAGTAAAGAAACAAACTTGAATTTGCCACCCCCAGGGCAAGTTGAGAAAGTACTGTGATGAAGTCAACACTGGGAGCTGTCCCAAATCAATCACATGTTCAACTTTCTTACCCACATAATCCTGGGTACATATAATCCTCTCTGAGATTTCAGAAAAAGAGATGAAAAGAGTCCTAAGAATCAGAAAGCATGATCGGAAGGGTAAAAAAAAAAAATCTATAAGTATGAGGAAATATGGCAAATGTTATTTATTTTTACTTCTCTCTACAATGAGTGATCAAGTCTAAGATTTTTCTTATCTGAAAGTATCCAATATCCTGCTGCCAGCTTTATCTTCCTCAAGAAAAGATCTGATCATGTCACACATAAAGCAGAAAGCCTCCAGGCTGAACAAGCCTCATTCTTCTAATTGTATCTAGAAAAATCCACCCTCCCTGAATGCTGTCACGTTTCATATTCACTGAGAAAAGAGGAGGGGAAAACAATGAACATGGACATGGAGACCTGACATATGTTAGACTCTAAACGTCCCAAGCATTAATTCAAGAATTCTCTCTGGATTTTTATCAAACATCTCACCTATTAAATTTCACCTGGAATTTCATTTCTAAGAAAAATGAAATCCTGCTTTCATCCAGAACACTTTTATTCTGAAAGTGTATGATTTGGTTCTTTGAGACCCAATGCTCTCCTTTAAAACCAAATATTCTCTAAAGCGCCCTAAACTCTCCAGACATAAAAAATATATAGATTATTCATATAATATATAATTATTCACATAATATAAAATGTATCATTCAAAGGTAAATGAAAAGGAAGTCATTTATAATAAAATAATACCTTTTTTATGTTTTAAAATCACATGGGACATGGGATATGGGACAAACCTCAGCTGTACCAACGTCTCATATACTGTAAGCTGTCTAGCAGCCTTGCCTCAAGTCTCTCTAATGCCAGTAGCTCTCCCAATCAAGACAACAAAATCCTCCCACGAATTTTCTAAAAGCTCCTACCAGCTATTGACATAGCTGGTCTAAAAAAACTGCCTGCCCGTAAAAACAGCTGAGAGTGAGAGGTTAACTGCCATGTTGGAGGCCCCATTTCACAAGGAAAGTAACTTGACATCATCCAACAGCTGAGGCTTTTGCTCTAACTTCTAAATTGATCTTGTAATCCAGTTAGCCCTGAATAAAAGCTTTTAAAAATAGTGTCGATAAGTGAATGAAAATCTCAGGATGAGAAGTAAAACCATTCAGAAAAAATTGGACTGTTATGACACCAGACATTTGAATATTTCCAAATATAGGCCTTTCATCAAATATCTAAGTAATAGACATCCAGATAACATAAATGATGTTTCATCTAGATTTTTTTCAAGTTTTAAACACCAGAGTGAAAAATCTACGTCTGATACCGGTCAGTACACATCTGACTCAGTAAGAGATGCCTCCCACAAATGGAAACAGATAGCTTTTGTAGGAAGAAGTTTACATTTTCATTATGTTTTCTGAACACCTAACTTCCAACACAATCTTAACCTCTTTTTAGATGTGCTATATTTCCAAGACAGCTTTCATTCATACATTCACGCATTCGTTAATTCATTCATTCATTTTTCAGAATTTACTGGATACCTCTTACAAATCAGTCACTCTTCCAATCACATAAAAATTAATGACATGGCTACAGCCAAACAGAAGCTCAAACTCATATTAAAGAGTCAGACATGAAAAATAATTATGACCCATACAATGCTTTAGTAATACAGTTATATACTAAGTTCAGGATTAACAAGAGGTAGCTTAGGGTAAAGGTTCTGGAGTTAGGCTACCAGGTTCAAACCCCAGTCCTTCTATTTACTTTGTAATCTTAAGCATTTTACTGTGCCTCATTTTCCTCAGCTGCAAAATGAGAATAATAATACAACCAATAATCTTATCTACTTCATAGGGTAACTGAAAAAATTTTTTTAATTTAAAAAAAGATATCTATAGAACAAACAGATCACATGCATCAAATGCCTATTATTATAATGAGTGCAGATAGAAAGGATTGTACTTTAATGTTCTGAAGGGTGACAAAGGCTTTTCCAGAGATTTTGCTCAACACCCTAAATATTGAAAGAGTTATACAAAATAATGTTACCCTCCTCCCAATTCCTTTGCCAGTTATCAAGTGTTCTGGGCAAGAACAAAAATTTATTTAAAGATGTTGAAACAATCTGATTAGCCTTTGATAAGAGAATAGTTAAACAAGTTAGAAACCTTTTTATTCTTGTTCACCGCTATGTCTCAGGACTAGCACAGGGACTCAACTGTTTGTTAAATGAATGACTGGATCAATGGAACATTATTTAGTGCTTAAAATATCTATAAGTCCTTGTTTAATCATATAAAACCCATTTATTAAAAGAAAAATGGTTACAAAACAGAAGAGTGTGACCCCTGTTTTTGTCTTTAAAAAGTTTATCTATCTATATGAATATATATGCATACATTTTGAGAAAATACACACCAAAGTAGTAATAATCTCTTAGTAATCAGACTATGGTTGGCCTTTGCTTTCTTATGTAGTTTACTAAATTTCACTTTATCTTTTTGCAATAAGCACGTATTTCTTTTATATACAGAAAAAAAAGAGAATAAAACTAATTTAATGGAACACTAATGAGCAGCTAAGTGACCAAAGGTAAAGAGAAAAAAAATAGTAATAAAGGATAAAAATTATCGCAAATCAGCCATTGGCCTAGTCCAGAATTGACTATTACACAGATAAATTGTTGAAAATTATACTAAAATCATATATTAACATTTCTGCATTCTCTAGTTAATTATCTCTCTACTGCCTTCTGTATCCACTTTGGTTACCATAAGAGCTGGTCTTACTACTTTATTTACACTATTAAGAATTATTATTGCTAGTCCATAGTAATTGACCATTTCCAATAGATCATCCATTCCACCTTGGTTTAAAAACTAAATACTGAAGCTTGAAATTTTTTTATCTCTTTAAGTTACTTCTCTATGTATTTCAGAGCTTCCCTGTAGTAAGGATCAATCAATATCTTTATCCTGAGATTATAATAAAAGAATTATGAATTAACTGGGTCCAAGGGCCTTCTGGCAGTGCAGTGGATAAAACTCCCAATGGTTTGATGTCTCTTTTGAGCAAGTGAAAAATGAACTGCATTACCTAGCTTGTAGGAAGAGGACAAACTGTAATTACTAAAAATGACAAGTCAACTATAAAGAAACTATAGCAGGTGAATTTGCATTTGAAAAACTCTTCTATTAGAAGTTTCCATGCACAGTGTATCAAAAAGGTCTGGATTTAACTCTTTGGATTATTGGCCTGTTGAATACTGCAGTGAAAGAGTGAAATGGAACATTTGAGGAAGATGCAGTTTCTTTGTGAAAATCAGAATCTTGACTGAAATTTCCAGTGCATCATGCCACACAAGGA
>NW_011888920.1:3579821-3582322 GCF_000151845.1 Pteropus vampyrus
GTGAAATGGAACATTTGAGGAAGATGCAGTTTCTTTGTGAAAATCAGAATCTTGACTGGAATTTCCAGTGCATCATGCCACACAAGGACAGCTTGATGAAACAATAAATGCTACTCTCCATATGTTAACAGAAGCAATGTTTTGACAGTCGATGGCATATTTTACAGGTCTGAGATCTCCAGGATCATATTAAAGGAAGGATTTAGTCTTGTTTCTATGGCAACCATAACTACACCTTAATCCTGTTAAGCAAGACAGTTTGCAACATGGTATCTTATTCAAGATGAATAGTCTTTGCAATACATCATTAATAAATTCTTCAGTCTGGATTTCAACATCTGCCTGAGAAATTTCTAAATCTGTAATGTTCCTGCGAAAAGGATCAACTGGCCACAGTGCAAGCAAGCTCTATTGCACTCAGGCTCATAGGCCAGAAATCACATTGGCCTCTACTTGAAGGAAAAAAGATTCTGCCCAGAACCCAGGAATAACATTTTTACTTTAAACGACTGATGAGACACCAGCATTTTCCTAATTAGCTTTTATTTGCATTTCTTTGAATTTCTCAATTTTTTTCATTGCAACGAGATTAATGCATTTAAAATTAAATTGGTTTGAGAATTAAGAAGCAGAAAACATGTGTTCTCTCTTCTATCTATTAGTTAGGAATATTTATACAAGTGCACTAGACTATGTCTTTTACTGTTAGATCGCCAGTACCTGTCACAATGCCCAGCACTTAGGCGATAAAGCAGTAATAATAATATGACAGCAATATAAGCCACTATTTTTATTGAGAAACAAAGGTGTTCTAAATAGTGTGCTTAATAAATTATTCTATTTAATTCTTTTCTTTTTTTTCCCTTGCCTACAGCACCTGGTATTCCTAGTGGTCTCCCATCTAAGTATTAACCAGGCCTGACCTTGCTTAGCTTCTGAGATCAGATGAGATCGGGCACGTTCAGGGTGGCATGGCCGTAGATGATCCTATTTAATTCTTAACTAGAGCCCTATGGTAGATGCTTTGATTAGCCGCAAAGCACAGATAAGAAAATTGAAGTTTAGTAGGGCTAAAAAACTTGGCCAGCATCACACAGCTATTAAAATAGCCAGAAATGGAATTAAAAGTTTGGTCTGATTCCAAATTCTGTGATCCCGACACTGTGCCATTCTGCATATTGCTAAATGAATGAATAATTAATGAATGTAACTCCTCTAAGCTTTTGTCGCCTCATCTCTAAAAAATTGTAGATGATCCCTACCTCACAGAGGGTTTGTAATGATTCCATGGTTTACTTTATAAGCCATAAAGAACTATAAAAATTTTAGCACTGATATTAATTATTATTGGTTCTCTGTATTTGTAAACAAGACACTATCTAGATACAACAAAAGAACAGTGCTTGAACTTCTTTTTTTTTCCATGTGGATAAATTGCTTTTAATAATAGTGTCTTGAGAGCATCACATATATATTGAATTACAAAAAAGTATGAGTATAAGTTGGACGTTAACCCTAATGACAAAGTAGCTCTTTTATATATTCTTTTACCTTATCTCTGTACCAAGTGCCTACAAATCTGAGAACTAGTCTCCATCAAACTGAGAGCATCTTTTAGCCAGAACTGATTACCATCGCAAAACAAAAGGGAATCACACGGTGGCAGTATTCATTGTGGAGAAACCGGTTTCTGCTGATTTTAAAAAAGTTCAGGACAGAGCGTATAAAGTAGTAGCAGCCAGGTGGGAAGGGAGTTGGGGGATTGGGCAAAAAAGGATAAGGGATTAATACAAGTACAAATTAGCTGTTACAAAATCGTCACAGGGATGTAAAGTACAGCACAGGGAATATAATCAATAATATCGTAATATGTACTATTACGATATGTACTATTACGATGTCTAGGGGTACTAGACTTATTGGGGGATCACTTCTTAAGTTATATAAATGTCTAACCATTATGCTATATACCTGAAACTAACATAATATTGAATGTCAACCATAATTGAAAATTTTTTTTGATTTTTTAAAATGTAATGAATAGCACTAGAGCACTTAGCCGATATTTGTTAAGTAATTGATGACATGGCTGATGATGACATGTATCATTGTACACACAGATTTTCGAGTACCAGAGACTGCGCTCTGTTTCTGGTGACGGTGGGCACTTGTAAAAGCTGTCACTCTTTGCAGGCCATTGTGCTATGAGGGCGAACCTTCAGATACTAGAGCGGAACCAGAAAACCAAAGACCTCAACAATTCTACTTGATCCTATTGAGCTGAGTGAGGCTGTGACCAGCAGAAATTTGGGGACAGAACTGAGGCTGGTGAGACAAGCAGTATAACAGATCCAGCTTTAATTTCCAGTTGCATGGTCTTAGATAAACTGCTTAACACATTTTGGTTCCCTAATTTGTAAAACAGAAATAATAACAGTGCCTGTGTTAAAAATTTAAAAAGAAAAAGTGTCCAGAGTGGTATGAAGAAAGGGCTCATTGAA
>NW_011888920.1:3583332-3587048 GCF_000151845.1 Pteropus vampyrus
TTTTTTTTGATATGGCAAAAAATATCATGAAATTCCTGTTGTCAGTACTTTATCTATTAGGGATTCAAGGTCCTGACATTAGAAACCACTTTCCCTTTTAAATATTTGCATATCCCTTAGGAAACATGAGAATCCAAACAATTCTTATAGGGCATGCGCTAATTTAAAGAGGGTACGGTCTTAAAGAGAGGATTCTATTGTTTCTAAAGTAGAGAAGATCTGCATGGGCGGTAACCACAGAACGACATGAGAAAAGATAAATGACACAAGGCTGGGAAGTGAAAAGTCACTCCCTTTCATTTCCTGTCCTTACATCCACCTACCTTCCAGAATCTTCTCCTAAAAATGTAAAAGGATATGCCCAGGAAAATATGCCTTCAAAAAGTTTAAGATAAATGTGTGAAGTAAGGTTTATTCCAGACCAAGTCAGCTACCCTGTCTAGTTTGAGCTACTTTAGAAGATAAATTAGCTGAGATCATGTTGAAACCTTATTACAGTGCCTGTCTCGGGGAAGTCGTGTCAGTGTACTGCTGCTGGCACTTCTGGGAACTAACCTCCCCTGAAAAGGGTTGTACAGTCCAGGGCAAATCATGTTATAGCACATACTTTGAATTGCTGCTGTGTTTAGTCAATTGTACTCTAGCATCGATATTTTACAGCATGAAGGAATAGTAGAATTAGAGATACATTAGACTTGGGAAAACTTTTCATCAGTTCAAATTTGTTTTATCATCTTGTCCATTTTCAAAAGCCCAGGATTGACAGTTATTTTTGCCTTCAATCTAGCCATCCAGTTGTTTTACTTACACTTTCTTATCCCTTCCAGATGTTCCCCTGCCTCCTATCAGGTTGGTCTCTAAACATTTCACAAATAAACAGAGAGCAACCTGGTCTCCATGCCTTTTCTGGCAAAGTTTCCACTTCCTGAACATATCATTTGCATTTTTCCTCTGTAAAAGTGATAATAATGCAAGTAAACTCATACAGTCCCAAAGGCCATGATAGAAAAAAGCAGTAGCACCATTTCTGCACCCTACCCCATCTCATTTCTCAGAGAATGTTTAATTCTTAACTGTTTAAACACTCTACCTCTACATTCCTAAATAATTTATGTATACTGTTATCTCTTGAATTTTAAACATTATCTATTGACTTGCTCTTCCAGTAGAAGAGAATTTAGTTCTCTTTCTATATCCTCAAATATTTTAATCACAAATTTAGTCACTATTTGACTGTGTTAAAATTGTTTATGTTTAGCCAAGCAAACTATGATTATGGTTCCTTCCTTGTACAATTTTTTCCCCTAGAGTTAATAATTACCTCATTTTTTCATTAATTTAATTTCTTAATTTCTTAATTTTCTTTCCACATCCTCTGAAAGCTCTATAAAATGCCACTTAATAAAATTTTCCTCTTGGTCAAACCTGTCAGATAACCTACTAAGCCCATTTCTCTCCTGGAGACTTCTTTCCTGGAGCCCTCCCTTTCCCTATGTAGTCTGGACTGGCTGGTTCCCGCCGTGGTATGAACTTAAACTCCTCTTTGCCCCTCTCATGTTGAGTTCTCTTCCCAGACTCCATTGTCCTCCTCTTTTTTGCTTTAGCCTTCACTTTAATAGAGCACTTCTTCTAGGATCTTCCTGAAATAGGGCACTTGGCAGCCATATTTTTGAAATTGTTCATGCCGGAAATATTTTTATTCTGTTTCACACTAGAACAATCATTTTGTTTGGTTTAGAATTCTACGATGAAAATTATTTTCCTTCAGAATTCTGAAAACCTTTTCCACTGTCTTCTAACATCCAGTGTTGGTATCAAGCAATACAATGGCATTCTGATTCCCAGTCCTTTGTGATCTTTTTTCCTTCTCTCTGGAAGTTTTCAAATCTCTTTTTAACTCCCGTGTTGTGAAATTTCATGATGCTGTGCCTTTCATTCATTATACTGGGTATTCGACAGGCATTTTCAATTGACAAATTCATATCTCTCAGTCCTAGGGAAATTTTTAAAATTAATACGTTGACTCTTTTCTTCCCTCCTTCTTATCTTCTGGAACCTTTCATTTCGATGCTAGAGTTCCTAGACTGATCCTCTAGCTTAGTTATCAGCTCTCCTATTGTCTACTTCTTTTAATCCACTTTCTAGAAAAGTTCTTATGTTTGATATCCTCTACATTAGCGGTCCCCAACCTTTTTGGCACCAGGGACCAGTGCTCCTATGAGAATCTAATGCCTGATGATCTGAGGTGGAGCAGAGGTGGTGATGCTTGCGCTGGGGAGCAGCTGCAAATACAGATGAAGCTTTGCTCACTCGCCAGCGGCTCACCTCCTGCTGTGGGGCCCAGTCCCTAACAGGCCATGGACTGGTACCTGTCCACAGCCAGACTGGTACACTGTTACCCTTTTTTCTGCCTTTCTGCAACTTCTTTAGTCCAATGTTGAATTGATCCTCTAATTTTCATAACTTTTCTTTATTGTTCATACTTTGACTCTTTAAATCTCATGGGAGTTTTAACTTTTACATGTTATTATTGGTTTTTTTTTAATTTTCTAAGAGTTCTTTACTGTTTCTGATCAACTTATAGCATCCTAAATCTTGCTTATAAATACACACACAAAAAAAAGTCTCACCTCTCTAGGCCGCTCTATCATTTCTTTTACTCTCTGTTTGTTTTTGTTTTCTTTTTCACTATTGCTTATTTTGGATTTTGTTTTTCGTGTTCCAGAGCCATCTGGGGAGACAGACCTCATCTTTCCATTTTTGCACGTTTACATAATTCTTCAATTTTAGGTCTGATGCCTCACCCCTGTCCACCTCTAGGTCTTGTGTTCCAGAGCTCAACTAAGGAGGGTGGGGATGTGAATGAGGAGAGGCAATTACTATGCAGAGTGAGGATTCTCGCTTTTTATACAAACTTTCCAATAACCCCATCTTTTCAGCCTCTTAACTCATTACCCTACCTCTAGCCTCACACTTTCTTGGCACCTGGTATATCCAATTACTAAACTTTCTAGGATACAGCTGAATGAATTGGCTTGTTTCTCATCGAGATCCTCTCTGTATGCACCTGAGCTTGACTTCCTCCTTGCCACAAACTTACTTACCATTCCTTCATCTGCCCTTCACCCTCATGTGCTGGTTTAGATACACCTATTTCTTGTTTTCCTCACTATTTCTTAAATTTTGTGTTTAGTTTGTTTTTTCTAAGTGGAAGAGGAGTGGAAATATCATTATTCAATTTTAAAACAATTATTCTCCTTTAAAAACTTTTACAGGATACTCTGAGTCATATTTTTCTTTCTCTTCTCCCAAATCTTAAAGTCAGAGCATAAGTGACCACTGAGTTTTCCAGGTGTTGCAGACCTTGTCTGTGCCATTTCACTGTGATCTAGTCAACTTCCGCTTCCATCTACTCTTCTCTGCTTGAGGAAATTTTCTGGCATTGCAGAAGGATGTTCTACCTGTGTATACATGGCAGTCTAGAAAGAATAGGAAATTATCATCCCCTAGAAACATGAATAACATTTAGAAGCTGATGTAGAAATACCCCCAGCTCCTTTGTCTCTGTGGTGAGATAATACTGGTTTGCGTTCTCTTTTTCTTTTTCTTTTTTTCATAATTTTTCCACAGAATTAAGCTCCAGTGGCTCACGTTGGTGGATGGTTTAATAAGACCCACTTAGGAGGGCACCAAATCTAAAGCAATTGGTAGCCTCA
>NW_011888920.1:3588353-3604881 GCF_000151845.1 Pteropus vampyrus
TTTCCACAGAATTAAGCTCCAGTGGCTCACGTTGGTGGATGGTTTAATAAGACCCACTTAGGAGGGCACCAAATCTAAAGCAATTGGTAGCCTCAGTGCTCCTAAGAAGAGCCTCAGGAATTGAATCGCTTAAGGCCGGATGACAACCAGAACTCCACTGCTGTTGGCAAGTGGAGTTTTGATGATGCCTAGCATGCTATAGCATCATTGTCATCTGAGGTGAATGGACAGGCACACACTAGCTTGTGCAATCTACCCAGCATGTCAGATAGATGGTAATTTGAAGCAGTATGGAATTGGTGGGTTGCTCTTAAGTGCCACTGATCAGTGAAGAAAGAAAATGACAGGCACAAGTCATACCAGCTAAGGTAATAATAGAAAACCAGAAATCCATCTAACTATGATTAAAGGGACCTTTAACTTTAGCCCAGAGTCTCAACCTCTTGTCTCCAAGCCAAGAATCAGTAAGTGGTCTGAGAGTAGCAGTGGCATGGAGCTTACTTTATGTCTGGGAGAAAGCCTTCAAACTCTGGCTTCCTCAGCAATTCTCCAATGCCTAAAACACTTTTTTTCTATATTTTACCTGACTTTTACAGTTTTTCTCAGTAAAAGTATTTGTCTGCCACAAACTAATCTATCATAACTGTTTTTTACTTATTCTTTCTATAAAAATCTGTTCTTTCATATTTCAAGTAAGTTCACCAAAAATTGGTTCATCGCATATACTAAAAATTCTACCAATAGTTATATTTAGAGTGGACTTAGTGTTTCAGGACATTTGGAATTGGGTTTTGAAACAGTTTTTATTGTGAGAAATTGTCCTGGACTTACAGAATATTTATTACCTTTTGCCATTTCCCACTAAATGCCAATATGTCCCAAACATTATGGCAAACAAAAGATTTCACTACAAATTTTCAAATTCCCCTGACATGAACAATGTCCTTCCCTTAAGAACTAATAGTCTATGACAAATATTGTAACCCCTTGTCAGGGATTATTTCAGGAACCTAGATATCAGCACTCAATTCATGGTATTTCTCTAGCATAAATTAATGGCCCAGAGGTAGGCTCATGATCTAAATTGGACCAAAAATTGACTCATTTCATCATAGTGACATTCTTTGTCTCCCCACCCCCTTTCTCTCCCTTTCTCTCTCTCTCTCTCTCTCTCTCTCTCTCTCTCTCTCTCTCTCTCTCTCTGAAAAATAAAGCATATAGCCTTGTTACACTATTAATAGTGTAGTGTATTATTCCTACAATAAGAATTATGTTTATAGTGGCACCAGGTCTATAGATGGGAGACTGAAAAAAAATTGCCTGGGTTTTGATGCCATGGTTGTGCTGCTAAATCAACCAACCTTAAAGCTCACCCCATCTCTGAGCTTCCAGCTACATGAGATAGTTATGTTATTGCTTAAGATAGTTTAAGAAAAAGGCTTTCTCTAATTTTCGGTTTAAAGTGTATGAACTAACAGTACTGGAAAAAGAAGCTCAGTCTCTCCTCTGTTATACTGTTGTAGGAAAATCAGACTGACGAGAAACCAAGCACCACTCGGAGAGTTGGAGAACTCAGGTTTATTACGCCAGCGGTCCCAGAAGAGCTAGCACTCTGAAGATCTGGGCCCCAAGCTCAGGGGCAACCTTGCTTTTATAGGGCTTATCCACGCAGTTACAGTTGGCATAGGCCAATTGGTTAATTTGTCCCCAGATGGTTACAGAGCTCAGGAGGTGCTATGGGTTACAGACAGTCACAGAGCACAAGATTTTCAGACAAGAACTTAGGCAATACATCTGTTATCTAGACAGAACAAGCAAAATGGAGGATGAGTCTTTGGTTAATCTCGAGGTCACTCTGTCCTTTGGCCTATGTGGCAAGCATATCTACAGAAGCAGAACAAAGAGCTGATTATAAGGTTAGCCTTTTGAGTGGAAAATTCCTCATCAATACTAAGTAATCTAGGTCTGACCCCAATTTACATGGTGTATCCAGCACAACAAAATCTCTGCCTTCCTGCGGCCAATTGGATTATATTATATTAAGGTTTTCAAGGTAAATAGAAATTTATACACACATAAATGCACACATGCACATACAAAGTATCTATATTTGAATTTATTATAACAAATTAGCTCACACGATTACGGAGGCAAGCCAGTCCCAAAATGTAGAGGTGAGTCGGCAAGCTGGAGGCCCAAGAGAGCTGATGGTTTCATTCCAGTCCAAATCCAAAGGCCTAGGAACCAAGTGAGCTGATGGCATAGTTACTATCCAAAGGGCAGCAGGCTCCAGACCCAGGAAGAGTCAATGTTTCAATTTGAGTCCAAAGGCAGAAAAAGAAGTCAATGTTTCATTCTGAAGTCAGCTAAGTAGGAAAGAACTCTTTCTTACTCAGGAAAGGGTTAGTTTTTTGTTCTATTCAGGCCTCCAGCTGATTCTGAGGGCAATCTGTTTTAGTCAGTGTTGGAGGAGGTCAAATGGAGGATGTGACCTCTGGTTGACCTGAGAGCTGGACCCAGGCAATCAGTGGCTCCTCACCCTCTCCCCTGTCCTTGGAATGTATGTTTCACCCACCATTCCCACACCAGGAGCTGTTTCAAGGACACGGCCTTGAGAGAGTAAGGTGTTGAGACTCTCTGGACTAGATATGTAACTGCACACAGTTAAGGCCTGTATATAAACTTTTAAGATTCTGGCTACGTGTGGAGATCTACTCATCTTGTGATCACGCAAGACAAGCTGTGTATGTTAAGTTTCCTTGCTTATTAAACCTGCCATTTACCAATCTTGAGTGGCCTGCTTTTTTTTCAGTATCTCCTTGTGCTCCATGTTTGGGGGCTAGTTTGGGAACTAACAGTCAGACCACTGGTTTAAATGCAAATCTCATCCTAAAATACTCTCACAGAAACATCCTAAATAATATCTGAACACATATCTGGGCACCCTGTGACCCAGTCAAATGTCCGCATAAAATTAATCATCACAAGCAAGAACTTTCATAAGTCTTATTCTACCTCATCCAAGCAGCTTACCAAATAATTATTGCCAACTACACACCAAACTCACCCAAGAAAAGTTCTGAATCAATACTTATAGTATGTCTTGTCTCCTTATAGTGTGGTGGTATTTTAGTATCCCTTATAAATTGATGGCCAGCCCATTACCACATGGACCTGCTCCTTATCTGGCTCTGCTTAAAGTGTTTTAAATAATACTAGTTATAATCACAACTATCTCTAACAAATGAACAATCAAGGAATATACTATGACGACTTTTCATTCTAGCTCTTGAAAATCAATCTTGGAATAACCAAAAAATATTCTGAAGCTAATCAGACTGTTAAATTAGTAAATAAGCTATTGTGTACAAATTAAACCAGAAGAGAGCAGATGGGAGGGGGAAATGACGTAAATTCCCCCTAAGTAGATAAATAACTCCCTCTCATCAGAAAGAGATAGCAATATGGATCCGTAAGTAAGGGCAAGTTGTGTCTTGTTTGAAGTGGAGAGAACTAAAAAGGGAGAGAAAGAAACTGAATAAAGACCACTTTTTCTCCGCTCTGGTCCTCCAATCATTTTATTTCTCTCCATCTCTCCTGCCATTCTACACCTAAGGCCACCAGCATCGTTCCCCAGAATTACTGCATTAGCCTCTTAACTGCTCTCTTGGCATCCTGGATTGCATCCATTTACTATACTGCAGTCAAGCATTCTTCCAAATTATGACTATGGTCTGGTTATTTCCATGCTTCAAACTCTTCAATAACACCTTTTATTCTCAGAATAACATCTTAATTTCTTATCAAGACAGACAAGGCCTTCTCAATCTGGACCCTGCCTATCTGTACATCTGTCGTCAATTTGGCACTGCTTACACCTTATGCTTCAGCCATTCTCAAATATTATCAGTTCTAGGAAGGTACCATGTTCTCGCTCATTTTTAGATTTTGTAAATACTTTCTTTTTTTACTTATGATTTAGTTAGGTTTAAGTTGTGTTGCTAGGGACAATGACTTACACAAGTTTATTTCTTGCTCACATATTCAAGTCGCTACCTAGGGTTGTTGTGGAAATTCTGCTACAAGGTGTCAGGGCTAAGCACTATCTAATTTGCTGTTCTACTTTACATGGCCTCCATGCCTAAGTTTACTCCAAGGTCTGATATAGTTACTCTAGCTCCAGTCACAACGGGATTGCACTGAGAAGAAATGAAAAATGGGGACGAGAAGTACATGTCTCCTTCCTTTAAGAATATATCCTGGAAGTAGCTCCCACAATTTGTGCTTATTTCTCATCGGCCAAAATATAGTTACATGTAAGACCTAACTACAAGGGAGGCTGAGAAGTGCGTTTTCCGTTTTGGGTAGCCATGTGCCTAGCTAAAATTCTACATTTCTATGATTGAAGAAAGGGAACATGGATGTTAAGAGACAATTAGCAGAGTCTGATATCACCTGATCTCCACTCTCTTTTCTGCCACTTAGCGTGGCTATCTCTTGAGCACTGTAGGTCTCAGCCTCACTGTCACCTTTTACAGAAAGCCTTCCTGAATCCTTACCTCAAGTTGAGGTTAGATGTCCTTCTTTTACACTCCCACAGTCCTCAACCCTCCCCCCACCAGTCAATCTACTAACCACTCCCTCAACATACACTGCTGTGGACTCAATGTTTGTATCCTCCCCAAATTCACATATTAAAAACCTAATGCCCAAGATGATGATATTGGGATGTGGCAAATATGGGAGGTGATTAGGTCATGAGAGTGGTGTTCATATAAAAGACTTGAGAGAGCCTTCTCATCCCTTCTACCATTTAAGGACACAGCAAGAGACAGCTGCCTATGAACTAGGCTGCCTATGAACCTCACTAGATACCATATTTTCTGGTGCCTTGGACTTCCTGGCCTCCAAAACAGGGAGAAATAAATTCTGCTCTGTAAGTCACCTAGTCTATGGTCTTCTGTTACAGCAGCCTGAATGGACTAAGTGGTTTGCCTAGGTTATAAAACAGTAGGGGGTGCAGTTGGTATAGGAACCCAGCCAATCTGTCTTTAGAGTCAATTTGATGCCCTGAGCCGCTTCATTAAGTTTATCTCAATATTTCCCCACTAATTCCTGTGGGGGCAGTAAATTGCCAATCTTGGTTCCCATTGCTTTCCCATTACCTAGCCCAAAGCCTAACACTTAGAGAGGTCTAAAAACTATTTGTTAAATCAATGAAAAGGCAAATAACAAGGTCTCTCACCGCAATCTGCAGGTGGCCTGTATTACCTCCAGGACCCAGGCAAATTATACAAGATAGAGTGGCTATAGCTTGATTTATAATGAGATCATCTGTTCCAGGCCTTTATTTAACAAGAGAAGAAAGAGAAACGGAAAAAAAAAAAAAAAAACCACCTCACACACACAATAACGTCAACTTGTTTTTGAGAGACCTAAGGCTCAAATCTTCTGAGCCCTTGTCCAAGGTACCATATAGGCTCTTGTATGAGAGGTACAGCTCCGAAATTCTGAGATATTAAACCCATAGGTAAGAAGACCTGCTTTAAACAAAGTCATTCACAAGAAAGTAAGGGACCCAACCAGTCTCCACAAATCTGATCTCCTATGGCCGTTTATCTTTTTGACAATCTAGATATAGAACTGCTAGTTTCACTATAATGTCAAGTAATAAAACATATCTTAAATAAACCTTTTCAGAATGCAGTTGACTGTTTTATAGCTTTGCTTTCTGTGTGTGTACTCATTTACTTTCTGCTGGAAAACCACAGTGCTTTTATATTCATTGCTGTTCCACATACTGAGAAACCAGGACTATACCCTATCCTTTGGGAATAAAGCGTCAAGCTGTCTCATTCTTAGCCCAGCTGAAATTTTATTGCTTTTGGTCAAAGATCGCTATGAGAGTCACATCATTTATATGACCATTTTAAAAAACCTAAGCACATTTTCCCAGATATATAAATGTAGATACATATTTGATGAGTTCCTACATTATTTAGAGCAAAGAAGAAAAGTCTAAATGTGATTTAATAAGAACTTCTAAGACATCCAATCATTGTGCTGGAGATATGACCTAAGGGCTGGGCACAATGAAACTGAGACAGAGGGAGGAAAATTGGATCAGAGAGAATTCAAATTAGTCAAAAATAAACTCCTCTGTTTCACCACCACTCTTAGCTTCCCTTTCGTTCCCCACTCCAGCTCCACTTCACACCTCCACTCATAAGCCTATGTTAACAAGCGAGGTACAATTAACATCTTGGATTGTTTTTTCCAAGAGATTCCATATCTGAGCATTCCATTTTAGCACTCAAACTAGAGTACAAGTCTCAAAATGTTGAAAACATAATTTGCATACAAATAGAGTGAGCATTAATGCAATACCAAAAGAATAACAAAGTTGATTTGAAGAGAATTTGAAAAACTAAGATTGTTATTGTAAATGGAAAAAAGAAATGCTGAAATTAGACTGCTATATTAAATACAAAATTGATTATTTTCTTTCAGGGCAATAAAATCCGAACCTTTGGTGTTATGTACTCTACAGAAAAGGGAAAATATAATCTAAAATTATCATATCTTATTAAGTTTACAGAATTGTTTACTCAATTGTACCAAGTATATTCTTTTAAAGAGTCAAAGGATATTTTAAGACCCATTAGACGATGCTCTTTGCACGATATTAAAACTTCACATAATCATCTCTTTGCCTCAATTCTATTGATGCACCTCAGCCAAAGTTCACCAAGAATACACCTACAGTTGAACAAGTTGGGTTTATTACTTGTTGCAGTGAGAAAGAATGCTCACTGTGGGGAACTATGGGGTGTCTCAGTAAGAGGGTATGAGAAAGAACCTACTGCAAGATTTGGGTTGTGGTTAAGTATTTGGGATAGGGGGGTCAAAGAAAGCCAGGGGTTTGCCCTAGTTGGGTGCTGTCAGAAAGCAGGGGCAGTTCTATGACTGGGTGTCTCATTAACTCTTATCTGTAGGAGAAAAACTAGACCAAGGACAGTTATGATTGGTAAAGAAGCAGCGGTCACTTATTTTGGTCAAAAAGTGATATTTGGTATTTTGTAAGTGGCATAGTGACCTTGTTTCTGTCTATCCTTTTTTAAAAAAATGGTCTTGTTTTGTCTCATTTTATCAGAGTATTGTTGATCTCATTTTTCTCTGAGTGAACTTGTCTGAAGTTGAAGTTCTGTGAAATTGTTTATATCTAAGAGAAGAAGAACACAACCTAGTCGTGAATGCCAGGCCATCTTATAAATGTCAGTAGCTGATTTCTTTCTTTCTCATTTCCAACTTTTGGATAATTTTTCTCAGCACCATAAGTACGTGAATAAATGAATGACTTGCAGGAATGAATTTAATTGAGGAAAATAAAGTAGCATTCATCACATCCAAGAATTAAGAAGTAAAATTCAAATCTGCTCACATTATCATGTCTTCATCATTATCAAGAAGAGTTGCCTTTTTAACATCCCACCACCTCAAGGAACACCTTCTCTGGCAGCATCAAGGACAGTGCACGGTAAAGATCAGGCTGCTAAAATCTGCTAATAGCTTGATCCCATTGACACAGATCCCCCTCATCTTTCAGATAGGACGGCCCTTTCTTAGTGATGCCAACAGGTGAAAGAGGCAAGACCACATGGGTCAGTGAGACACTAAGTGTATTTACACTGGCTCGGCTGCAGCAAGCACAGTAGGAACACTCCATGCCCAGAAAGTTCCCAATCACTCAGTCTCAACACTTTTCTCTACTGATCACCAAGGTTACACAAATAATATATAGTAGAGACAGGGCTCAAACCCATGTCTGTCTGACTCACAACCCCACCTTTTCTCTACCATTATAAAAAAATCTCACTTGATTAAAAAAAAAATAATGAATGTCATTAACTTTTCTCTTTTTTGAACAAAAGTTTAATAACCAAACTAAAGAAAATGTTTTTGAGCATGGGCAGTTAGAAAGTATAGGACAGTCTCTGGATGTGCACCACAAAGAGAAAATAAAGATGAAGCAAAATATCAAATCACATGTTTGGCTTCCATGTGAGTTCTTTGCCTCATTCCTATCTCCTCAGATATGACAAATTGAGATCCTCTCTTGAGCTGTGATCCAGTTGGGGGCCCCTTAAACAGCAGGAGATTAAGCGAAAAAGGGAGTGTTGTGAAAGACCAGATGAGGCATCTTCCAACTCTGCACTGGGTTGGAAAATAAACAACTTTCCCAGTGCTCTTCCTTACTGAGTGTATTTTTCCTTGAGCTGCACACTATCTTCCTCTTTCTGCTAAAGTTAAGGGATTGAGGGACCCAGCTCCTTCCATAACTTTTTTCGGGGCTGATGGAGCCCCGATCTCTTAGCATCTAGCCTCAGTGTTCCAATACAGATGCTGAAATCAGATGAGGCATGAGGGTACTTTTGTGGAACCTCAGAAAAAACTTACTTCAAACTTGGGGTGGGAGAGTATGTTTTCCAAAGAAGTGTGTATGTGTGTGTGTGTGTATGTGTGTGTGTGTGTATGTTGGATACACACACACACACATACACACACACTATATAACACACATACACAACTACATCTCATTTCAGATACTCTTCTTACACCATGACACTGACACACCTCCATTGAAGTGTGGCATCTATATATGCCCCCATTGAATCTGGGCTAATCTTTGTAATACCTTGACCAATCAAACATGGTGAAAGTGACATTGATTGACTTCTAAGATTATGTCATAAATGGAAATATGACTTCCACCTGTCTGTATGTCTGTCTTTCATGTTTGCTTGCCCTTGGAACCCAGCTACCAGCTTCCTTTTGAGGAAGCACAAGCTACGTAGAATAGCCACATGTACATTTTCTATTTGACACAGCTGATAGCTCTAGCTAGGACCCCAGTCAACAGCCAGCACCTACAACCAGATGTGTGAGTGCTTGAGACTCCAGATGATGCTAGTCTCTAGACCTTAAGTATTCTCAGACATGTGAAACAGAGGCAAATTATTAGCATTTTACCCTATCTGAATTCCTGACCCACAGATACAATGAGAGATAATAAATGATTATTATTTTAAGTGATTAGGGTATGAATTATTTGTCATACAGCAATAGATAATACAGATAGATTTATCAAACAAGTCCTCTGAAAAACAGAGATATGGAAATCTTGAAACATGACTCGAATGTATACTTCTTCATCTCCTCTTTCTACTGCTTGTTCACACATGAGAGAATATACAGAAATTTCTATCACAGTTTTCTTCAGGTTAATTATGGAAGCACTAAGTGTAAAGTTAAAAAAAAAAACCCACCACATTTGCACATTTGTTACAACCAGACTCTCAGAAAATAAACTAACTTCCATATGATTACAGTGTCCTCTTAACTAATGCAATTGTCACACCAAGTCCTTGATTCGTTCACAGTACAGTGGGAAATACTGCAAATATAAAAATGTCAGTCTCTGAGGTACAAAATAAAAGTTTGATGTGAGATTTGGTTAAATTGATCTCTTCATCTCTTCAGTCCCTTAAAGATTTTTCTTTGGTATCACCAATCTATTTTTTCTTCTCCCAGGAGCCTAGAAAGTGGTGGGGCAGCCAGCCGGGCCTCGAGAGCATCAAGAAATCCTCTACTCCGAATAAGCCAGTGTCAGACACTCTTCTTACAATGTTTCATTTAATACCACATGAACCCTGTGCAGTTGATTTAATTCTCATATTACATATGAGGAAACTGAAGCACAGAAAAGTAGGATGGAGGCTCTTCCCAAATACATTTAACTTAAAAGAATTCAAATATACAGATTCAGTCAAAATATAAAACAAAATACTTATTTTTAACAATGCCCATGACTCCAGACATTTCACTGAATGAGCATTTGCTTCAGATGTCAAACGGTATCTCAAAGAGAAAAAATTTAACCTTAGAGAGTATATGACTGCACAGAAACACTTGAGTTTGTACTGAAAGAATATGAAGAAATGTCAGAAGTAACTTCGACTATGCACGGTGACTTGAAAACCTTACCTTAAACATGATCAGGCCCCCACGTGGTAGTAATTTGCCCAAGGTCACAAAACTAGAAGATGGTAAAGCTAAGATTCAAACTCACATCCACCTGACTCAAAATCCCATGCATAATTCATTTCACTGTGTGTGTGTGTGTGTGTGTGTGTGTGTGTGTGTGTGTGTGTGTGTGTGTGGTTTATAGATCCACTATTTTACTTTACAGATTTACCTTACCGCCTGCTTAGAGACAACACATCTGTAATCATCATCAGAAACAATACATCCATAATCATCATCGTCAGCATTGGAGGGTCAGTGTAGAATTCTGGTTAAGAGCAAGGGTTCTACACCCAAGCTGCCTGGGTTTCAATCCCAGCTCTGCCATTTACCTGCTGTGTGAGTGTTCTGGTTATTTATTGTTATGTGATAAGCCACCCTAAAACTTTGCAATTTAAAACAATTATCAGTTGTTGGCTTTCATGGTTCAGAGGACTGACTGATTTTAGCTGGGTGGTTCTTGCTTACAGTCTCTGATGCCATTGCAGTCAGATGTTGACTGGGGCTATAGTTGGTCATCTGAAGACTCAGCTGGGTTAAACATCCAAAGGGGAAGCTTATGGTGATCATCCAGGGCACATTGTCATGGGCCTCCCACTAAATTCTCAGGCTTTTTACAGGTGACTGGGTTCAGAGAGGGAGAGCCCAAGAGCAGATTCCAAGAACACTGAGAAGACTCTGTAAAGCCACTTATAAACTAGCCCTGGAAGTCATGTGACATCACTTGTACTATATTTTGTTGGTCAAACATGAGTCACAGCAGCCAGGAGAGATTCAAGATATCAAGAGGCATGGTTCATTAGAAGACTTACCTTTGGAGATAAACTACCACAGTAACCTTGGGCAATTCATTTCAATCCTCTGTGCTTCATTTTCTCCATCCATAAAATGGAGAAATACAGGTGACTACTTGGTAGGGCTGTTGTGAGGAGTCAATGAAGTAATACATGTAACATGGTTAGAGGAGTACTTGGCATATAACAGGTACTCAGTGAAAGTTACATTGCTGTTTGTTATTCTCTCTTAGGGACACCATGCTAGGTACTGGGACCCAGTGCTCAGTCATATACTACAATGCTTCTAGAGACCGTCACCAGGGCCATGATCATTCTTGGACAGAGATCTTCACAAGGGCTTCCTGGGGACTTTTTGTTATGTTCTTTAAGGCTTATTCCCACCATGTACAAATGCAGAAATGCCACCACTTATGACTTCTTGTAAACATAGACTCTCGATGAGGATATTTCAAAGCCAGCCACACTCAACAGGCTCTCAGCCAGCAAGATCAAGGAGCATACTCACCAACTGTCTTCACAATTTTAAACATGGCTCTAAGTGAATCTATTTAGCAATAAACTGTCTACCATCTACTCCTGGACCCAAGCTGAGAACTTCTGCTCTTCTAGAGGTCAGCTTCAAAGACTTGAGGGCAAAAAGGGACTTTGTGGTTCCCAGGAACCTTGGCCCCAAGCTTGAGAACTTTCTGTACAACTGGCCTGCTGAGGTTCCTTTTGGAAAAAGAAGAAAAAAATTATGCCAGGCTCTACACAGCTGAAAAAGCTGCACAGTTTTGAGGGAATCCATGGCATAGCTGGCCCATGGTCACATCCTCTGTGCCAGTGCAAATATTTTTCTCAGGCTCCTGTCACATGGACTTGTGGCATCAAAGCCTAAACATAGCTGTTAGGGAGGTTAGACCCATTGGGCTAAATATGGAAGCAATGCCTACTGCAGGTTTATCTTTTCTCCTTCTAGATTCCCTCAGAACTCTTGGAGCAGCTGGACATTGCTGTCCATTTTAAGGAGAGTTACCAGTTCATCGGCCTCTAAGTGCTCAAAAGATCCTTGATGAAGCTAGCCTTTTCAGTGAATGGCCCAGATTAGCACTGGTGTTGTGGAAGTTGAGACGCATCAAGGTGGACTCTCTGCTCCAAAATGCTTTTCTTCCAATTACCATACTGCCTGATGTGCTACCAGATGTGCTGTATTAATCTTAGTGCTATGCCTTCTTGAAAAACAAAAATTTCCTAGGTTGAGTTAATTCATTATGAAATATTTGTCAGAACTCCAACTAATATTTAAGAAAAGAAGTGAGGAAAACAGGAAAAGAGAAGAATAGATATTTCTTGACTAATATGAGCAATAGCAGGAAAGGCAAGGGTCAAGCTGGACCTAAGAGAAAACTGCAAGCAGAGGCTTGACATCTGTAGGACTCTCTAACTCTCAAATGTGTCAGCTTTTTATCTTAAACAAAGTCTTTATAATTGCAAACCTGAACACTAGCATTTATAGGCTTCTACAGGTTTCTATTCTTTCACTCTCGATATCAGAGAGGAAAGAGACTCTATTCTCTCCTCAATGTGTTAAAAAAAAATCCTAGAGAGGACTCTGATTGGCCAGTTTAGAATAAGTTTTTATCCCTGAAGCAATCACTGTGTCCAGGAAGGCAAAGTCATCAGAAGACTAAAAATGCTCATCTATATATGACTGTGGGTCCAAGGTAGAAAAGTGATTCATGAAAGGAAGAAAGCAAGAGTGTCAAAGAAGAAAGAGGTCCTGGACACAGACTCACATACAATCACTAATATTCACAATAGGTGTTATCAGCCAATAACACTTTAAAGTATTATTTTATCAAATAAATTTTAGTTGAGACTAGTGGACTGAAGGAAAAAGAATGTTACTGGTGGTGGGGGAGGGGATAAGAAAGAGGTAATTTTGAATCAGAATTTATATATATTTACAAATATTAACTATAATTTGTATGACTTTTATGTAAATACATTTGCAAATCTTTTGGCAAACCATGTGACATAATTTTTATCTAGAATATATAATTATTGCAGTCCTCATTTCGAACAAGGCAAAAAAAATTAGATGTGAGAGCATCAGTTGTCGGTATAAAAATGCTATGGGTGGAGTAAGGGTGGGACGAAGTGGGGTAGGACCAGAAAGGAACAAAGAGAACAAGAAAGGCAAAATGAGAGACTCTGAAAAATAAACTTCAAAGCCATCAGTTTTGCCTTTGACTAACAGACCATTTAGGTTTTTAGATCTATCTGCTTTTGCATGCTTTCCCATTCAGTAGCTTCAGTTTTTCTCCAGGAAAAAAAAAAATATCTAGACACATTTCTGTCATGCCTCATATAGAATTACAACATTCATATGTGACTAGATTTGCAAATCTAGTGCTACCTGCTTCCATTTCTGGCCTGAAAACAGCACACAACTCCAGAGGTTTTTCAGTGCAAATCTAAGCGCTTAAAAGCACTGCACATCTGAGAAGAATCGTAATGAAGCTTCTCTATATTCTTCTTCAACTTTTTCTGAGAAGTTTCATGGAATGATAAGAATTAAGACAGAAAAGATTTACAGTTTACTGGCTACATTTTGCCAAATGATATTTCAAACTTTCTTTAAAATATCTTAAAACTCTTAACCTCCCACGTGAGGTAAGACCATGTAAACCTCAATGTTTACCTATAGAACAAAGAGCTAAAATAATTTTATTTGCTTGGTGTTCACCTGTACAATGACTATGCACAGCGGAAGCACCAAATTCCACTCTCCTCTTATGTAAATGACAATCATGTAGTAATAGTAGCAAGCACAGTGGTCCTGTGCCCGGCACACAGGAGTGATAATATTCATCCTCCTGTCGAGGAATGAATTTCAATAATTAGGGATTTCTCAAAATGTCTTCCATCTTTGTAAAAATCACTATGTCCAATTGGCCTTGTCAAAATGTCCAGGTCAATATCTGTTTCTTAACTGGTTTCCTCGTCTCAAAGGAAAATCCGCCCCTGTCCCTATTTAAGGTAATATGTTTATCTGCGCTCTGAGACCACTGCTTCCTCTCCTTCAGCATTCCTCTCCCCACTCCCTCATCCCCTTCAAGTCTTTTCCTCACCAATATCTTCCTTTCTTCTCCCTTCAGTCTCTCCTTTCTTCAGGCTCTTTCCATTCACTTCCAAAGCACATTTAGGTCTCTAACTGAGCTCCCTGTGAAGAGGAAGTTGTATTTTCCTGTACAGAGACAAGCACTTTCTTAGTAAAGCCAACATTTTGGGGGTGAAGGGGGAGTGGGTAGAGGAGAGGAAAAAGAGAGTGAGTGAACACAGCAGCTGTTGTGTTTTCCTTAGAAGATGTTTTACTGAGTCCTCAGAACTTTACTTTAGCGCAAGTTGAATCTTGCTCAGGTCAGTGCTGGCAGAGGAAACAGTGTAAAACTTGAGATGAGAACCATACACGTGAAGACACAGCTGAAACCCAAGACATTGACAAGCTCCAGGCTGCATAAATGTCACTGAAACTCAAAGAAAAAAAAAAAAACTCTTTGTCGTAACAAATATGATCCCGGTATAACTACATAATTTCCAGGTTGATACCAACACGAGTGTAGGTACAAAGTGATAATCATGTGGCAAGTTGGGGAGATGGTGCCAGATTCCTGGGCTATTAGAACAGAGAGATTTCCCTATATTTTTGGATGAAATCTCAAAACAAGAAATATGCGCTATTTCTAAAAGGTCACCTTCCTGCCATTCTCCAACAGATAAATTTAAATTGATTACTTTGTAAATTGAATTATATTTTCTCAATGAATGGCAATTACCAAGAGGCTCTTTTTCATTTATAATTGATCTTCAATTGGCTATTTGTCTTTAGTGCTTTAGCTTTTAGTTTATCTTCCCTAGATCTCTCTTGTCAAGTGGCTAATGATCCATGAACAAGAATTTAAGGAAAGAAAAGACTGCTTTTGTAAGAATTATGTTTAATTCAAATAATAAACCTTATTTCTTCTTCGTTTATGTTACAGTCTAATTTTTTAAATGTAATACGTTTTCTTAAAGACAAGTGAATATGACAAAGATATTTGGGGCTGGGGGGGCGGGGAGGGGGAATTTTACTACATCATGTTTCTAAATCCATAGGAAGAGTTTTCTCTCTTTCCAAAGCCTCAGGATAAAGAAAAGCCAAGTTCTGCCTTAATCTTGGAATTCATTTTGAACAAGCAGCCTGACCTAGTTCTCTCATTTAGTGTCACAAAGTCCTCTGAGTACCTGCAGAAAAACAGGTAAGACCAAAACCCATTTACTGGATACCTAACATCAGACATGTGTATAAACATGCATATTTTAAAGTAAACATTTTATAGAGTATAAATTTTAACATAATCACAGACTCAGATATGCAAGAATATAACTTACTTTCCTTATAATTGGACTTTGCTTAGTTTCCAATATCCCATTTTCACTAATGACAGAAAACCAAATCTTGCAGTTCAGCATAAATTCAATCATTTCTGATTTATAACTCAAAATGGCTCTTTCTGAGTTAAAAATTCGGTAAATTTAAGATTCTCAAGCTTCTTCTTAATCTTATCTTCTCTTTCTTAGGCATAGAACTAAATTATGCAAAAGGCCCAAGGGCTTTGTATCATCATGGTTTTACGGGAGAGGGTCCTGAGGCATGACAGACTGCTAATACTGGCCTCTGTTCAGATGGCCTTGGCTTTTAGCATCTCTTTCCACTGTACTTGCTGTTCATTGTTCACCATTCTTCCCTAGAGACACCCCACAGGTTCCTCTGTGGCCACTTCATCCTCACTGTGAGTTAGCATCTCTCTCCCTCTTGATGCTTTTTAAGATTCTTCCTTTGTATTTAACCTTTGACATTTTAATTATGATGTGTCTTGGGTGACCCTCTTTGGGTTCCTGGTTTGGGGGACTCTCCGAGCTTCCTGGGGCTTTATGTCTATTTCTTTCACCAGGTTAGAGAAGTTTTCCATCATTATTTCTTCAAAGAGCTCTTCAACATCTTGTTTTTTGTGTTCCTGCCCCCGCCCCCAGTAACCCTATGACATGGATATTGTTACATTTAATAGTGTCCCATAGGCTCTTTATATTATTATTATAGTCTTGGCTTCTTTTTTCTTGCCATTCTGATCACATGTCCTTGGCTTTCCCATCCGCTGATAGGTCATTTGATCCTCTTCTTCTTTCACTTTGTTTATTCCATTTAATATACTTCTCATCTCAGATGATGTGTTCTTCATTTCTAACTGGTTCCCTTTTATCATTTCCATTTCCATTTTTATGTTTTTTTATTTTTTTGTTCAAGTTCTCACTGAATTCATCTACACTTCCCCTAAGTTCATTGAGCATCTTTATAATCAGTGTTTTGAACTCTGCATGTGTTAGACTCCATTATTTCTGGATCTCTGTTCTGTTCTGTCATATAGTTTCTGCTTCTTTGTCTTCCCATTTGGGGTTCCTTTCCATGTCTGTTTCTATGTACTAAGCAAAACTCCTAAGTCTCCCAGTCTTATTAGTGTGGATTTGTGTGGTAGCTGTCCAACGGCACAGTCCTGAGAGAGTTTCAGCTGCAGGCCAAATTTAGCCCCACCCTCTGCCCCTCCAGGGCCACCTGTTAAGATTCAGTA
>NW_011888920.1:3605161-3626519 GCF_000151845.1 Pteropus vampyrus
AAAATTCGGTAAATTTAAGATTCTCAAGCTTCTTCTTAATCTTATCTTCTCTTTCTTAGGCATAGAACTAAATTATGCAAAAGGCCCAAGGGCTTCGTATCATCATGGTTTTACGGGAGAGGGTCCTGAGGCATGACAAACTGCTAATACTGGCCTCTGTTCAGATGGCCTTGGCTTTTAGCATCTCTTTCCACTGTACTTGCTGTTCATTGTTCACCATTCTTCCCTAGACACACCCCACAGGTTCCTCTGTGGCCACTTCATCCTCACTGTGAGTTAGCATCTCTCTCCCTCTTGATGCTTTTAAAGATTCTTTCTTTGTATTTAACCTTGGACATTTTAATTATGATGTGTCTTGGGTGACCTCTTTGGGTTCCTGGTTTGGGGGACTCTCTGAGCTTCCTGGGGTTTTATGTCTATTTCTTTCACCAGGTTAGAGAAGTTTTCCATCATTATTTCTTCAAAGAGGTCTTCAACATCTTGTTTTTTGTGTTCTCCCCTCCCCCAGTAACCCTATGACATGGATATTGTCACATTTAATAGTGTCCCATAGGCTCTTTATATTATTATTATAGTCTTGGCTTCTTTTTTCTTGCCATTCTGATCACGTGTCCTTGCTTTCCCATCCTCTGTATAGGTCATTTGATCCTCTTTTTCATTCACTTTGTGTATTCCATTTAATATACTTCTCATCTCAGATGATGTGTTCTTCATTTCGGTTCCCTTTTATAATTTCCATTTCCATTTTTATGGTTTTTTATTTCTTTGTTCAAGTTCTCACTGAATTCATCTACACTTCCCCTAAGTTCATTGAGCATCTTTATAATCAGTGTTTTGAACTCTGCATGTGTTAGATTGCTTGACGCCATTATTTTTGGATCTCTGTTCTGTTCTGTCATATAGTTTCTGCTTCTTTGTCTTCCCATTTTGGGTTCCTTTCCATGTCTGTTTCTATGTACTAAGCAAAACTCCTAAGTCTCCCAGTCTTATTAGTGTGGATTTGTGTGGTAGCTGTCCAGTGGCACAGTCCTGAGAGAGTTTCAGCTGCAGGCCAAATTTAGCCCCACCCTCTGCCCCTCCAGGGCCACCTGTTAAGATTCAGTAAGCAATCCACAGATGCTGTGCTTATAGTTACCTCAAAAGGCCACACCAGAAATCAAGGCCAGCTGCTTTCAGTGTGAGTCTAGGCGCTGCTGCTCAGCACATGGCACCTAAGCGAGGATACACCTGAATGTGGCTTGGGTGGGGCCACAAGTTGAGGGAGGTGGAATTTCACGGAATCCTCTGGGCTGAGCGACCTCTGTTATCCAATTTGACGACATCATGGCTATGGCTGCGCTGTGTCTGGCGCACTGGTAGTGGGGAGGGCTCAACAAGGAACAATGGATACCTCTGACACTTCTGTACAGAGCGAGTCTCACCTCGGCCCTCACTCTGACAATGTCTCCCTGTAAGTTCCTGGTGCCCCCTGCACAGCTGAACTGGCGCTGGTGCTCAGAGCAAGCAGGTCTGTCACCCCAAAAGTCCGTTCATGAACACGGCCCCTTTAAGAGGCATCTGCCACTATAGCAGCCTCTGTCCCACTCAGTCTCTCTGGACCAGCAGCCTTGTGTCCTTGCCCCGTCTTACCTTCAGCCATTACAAGGTGATTTCTTAGTTTTCTCCCTAATTGTATGGCTTGTTCATCTAGATCTCAGGTGATTTTCCTTGCTATTTGCTCCTTGTTTCTGTTACAACTTTGATTTGGTCACCAGAAGGATGAACAGAGCCTCTATCATCTATACCATTTTCCTCCCTCTCTCTGTCATATTTTTATATTGAAGACTGAGATTACTCCCATCAAGTGCATGAGACATGCACTCTTCTAGGCTCTGGGAATTGTCTATATTCATGGAACTTGCACTCTAGTTGGGTGACATAGATAACAAACAAGTAAAGGAATGAATAAACAAGATGATTTCCAATTATTGTAAGTTTTATGAAGTAAATAGAGTGATATTATGAGGGATTGGAAGAAAGAGGGGAGATCGAGGAAGTTACCTCTGAGTAGGTAGCATTTGAGCTGAGACCTAAAGGATGAAGGGAGCCAGGAATGTGAGGAGCCAGGTCTTTCTAGAAAGATAAAACAGCAAGTGCAAAGGCCCAGCAGTGGGAAAGAGCTCCATAAGTTCAAAGAACAGAAAGGAGGTCTATGTAACTAGAGTATCATGGACTTAAGGGAAAGGTTAGGTAAGGAAGCAAAACCAAATTGTATGGCTCCCAGCAGGCTATGGCAAACTGCTTGAAGTTTTTTTCTAAATAAAATAGGAATGCATTGGTGAGTTTTGATCACAGAAATTACATTTATTTTATGCTTTTTAGAGACTGCTCTCTTTGGAGAATGGCTTATATGGGGAGTAAGAGCGAGATATGGTGGCGTTCACCCAAGTGCATAATGAAGATTTTAAAAAGTAGATAGATTTAATAGATTCCCTCAAGGAGAATTTTTCAGCTCTCTGTGAAAGAGGGTTGGAATTTCAAATTCTCAAATAATATAATTGTGCCATTGTTATTCCTCATTAATGCCAACACTGCAGTACCAAGAGCTAACCCACAAATGCTCTTGACATCACACTTCATTGATTATTAAAGGCTCTTGAATAGCTGTCTGAAGGAAAATCAAGACCATCAGGAATGCTAAGATAAGGCCGAGCATCTCACCAGCACGTCCTTTATCTCTAACCCTTTCTGATCTAAAGAATACTTATTAGTTCTCATATCCAAGCTGCATGAGACTACTTGAAGCATAAGAATGCTTATGCATTCTTATATTCTTATATTGTGCAAAATAATTTGGTGGTTACTAGTTATGTGCTATTTTAAATACAAATATTAGAATTGTTTTGTAAAATCCAGATTGATTTCCTCCTTTAGCTTTTGCTCACCAGATAAATCACCCATTTAGAGTTTTAGACTAATACATGTTTAACTCAGTTCTGCTTATAGCAGGCCATTCTATATCTGAAATAGCAGCTACATGAGAGAGTAACCAAAGTTCCTTTGAAGAACAAAGCAAAAAGTATATGAAGTCAGCAAGTAATAGTTTCTAAAATATGCGAAGGTTAAGGATATTACTCGGAGGTTAGTTAGGGGTTTCCTGTTGGTAACTGGAATACAGTTCTCATATTCGCGTTATGGTTCTAGTCATTAGCCCACACAAAAACTGATAGTCAAATGGAATTCAAAGCGCTTGACTGCATTAATTGATCTAGCAAGTGCTTGAGGACCTCGCAGGCTGGGATTGGGCTGGCCTGGAAAACGCAGCTTGCATATGAGAATTCGAGGTCTTCCTGGGAGACATTCCAGAGAGAGCCTGGCCTGCAAAGCACATTTAATCTATCTCCACGTCCAGCTGCACAAACCTAATTGCTGGAAGAATAAAGAGGAAAAAAAAAAAGAAATGGGCCCATATTGTTTTTTTCAATGCCTCTATCCCCTTTCCCCAATAAAAATGTTATCCAATGAATACTCCCCAATTGTGTCAGCTACTCTTCCTACCTTCACGAAGTATAAATAAATGATTAAGTAGAGAAGCGTTCAGTTCAATGCAATCCTCTTATATTAAGGAGAGTAAGAGTTTCCCTCTCTATTGAATACTGAAAATGGAAAGCTGCAGATTCACCCTTATGGCCTCTTCAAGAGTGCAGTGAACTATAAGGAAGATTTTAGAAGAATCTGGTGCAGTAGTGACCTGGATAAGAAATTTACTGCATCTTTAATCTTGTATATAAGCACAACTTCATTAAAGCTTGGCCCGGAAGATAGAGATCTTTGAGAAGGGTAGCGTTTGCCATTCCCTCACTCCTCTTTCCCAGCAAAACTGAGGGTCTGTTCTTGGCACGCTGCTCTTCTCTCTTCCCACATTCTCCACAAAACATCCCCTACTCTTGCATTACTGTTTTTAAGCTGATGACTCCCAGATCTTTATCTCCAGCCCTAACTACCCCATGGTTTCAGACTCATCATCCGACTGCCTGCCAGACGTGGTCATTAAAAGTTCCATAAACATTTCAAAATCAACACAACCCAAATAGAATATTGCAGAACTTGTGAACTCCCCTGCCTGTTCCCATTCCAAACTGTTTCTCCTCCTATATTCCGATTACTGTTAATGGCACTTTTACCATCTACTTAGGCATCAAGCCAGAAAACTCAGTTACCCTAGGATACCAGCCTTCCTGACACAGTCCATATCGATGGCCAGGTTCTGCTGATTTAACATTTTACATGTCCTTGAATCTTAACTCCTAACACCTACTCTGGTTTGGGTCCTCCTCAGTTCTTATCTGAACTGCAAAAGCAGTCTTCTAGCACATCTCCCTACCTCTAATTTTGGTTCTTTAAACTCATCTCAACAATGTCATCTATCTAAAGTACACATCTGACCTCCTGTGCACTAAATCTTTTGGCAATTTCCCATTCCCCACAGGGTGAAATACAAGCTCCTTAGCACGGCAGATAAGCCTTCCAACACCAAGTGCCCACCTACCTTTTAAACCTTATCTTTCTACTTCACTTTTTAAGTTCTACTCAGCAAACCACTTGTTCCCACCACACGCCATGATCATTCAAATCTCTATGACTTCATAAATGGTCCTTTGCCTAGAATGTCTTTTCTATCTTTTTTCTCCAATTTTTTTCACCTATCATGAGTCAGCCCATGTCATTACTTTCTAGAAGCTTCTCCTAAACCTCCAGTTTCTTCCAAGTGCCCTTTCACCCTGAACTTCTATGACACCTGCATTTATCTCTTTTACTAAATGCGCGATAGTGTACTCAGATGATCTATGCACATTTCTGGGCCTTTGGAGAGTCGGTCACTAACAACCCTCTTTCTTCCACCCAAATTAAATATCAATTGAAAAATAAAAGAGCCAGGAAGATGGAAACAAAAATATCTCCTTTATTACTGATAAAGCCAACAGTGGAGAGTGTAGCAGAGGTCTGTAAGCCAAGCGAGCTGGGTTAGACTTACCCTGAGCAGTTTCTGGTGGTTCTGTGATTCCACAAGCCTCCCCCAACCCTCACCCACATGAGGATCTGCCTGCCCATGAAAATTCACATGGAGGAGTCAGGAAAAACACATACTTTCTTCAGGTAAGCATATACCAAAGAAAAGAAGAAAGAAAGAGAGGCTGAATCGCTTGGGCTCTTTTTTTCTCAAGGAGAAGCCAGCCCTCCTCACCCAGCTGGAGTGAGAGGACGAGTTGGGGAAAGAGGCCATGAGTGTCACTCTAGTGGGGCTCCCTCCAAATGGAAACACAAAGCCAAAGAAGTGAGGTTTACCCCCAAATATCTCTCTCCCCCAATAGATGGTAAGCTCCTTGAAGGCAAGACCATGTCTTATTCCTCTTTGCATTTGTAAACTGGCCTCAGTGAATTAGCTTGTTGAATTTAAATGTTTCCTTAGCTATAATTATTAAAATCAATTTTCGGTAACAGTGACTGAAGGCAACACAGAGTCAAGGTAAAGGCAAAATATAGAATGGTATCTAGCCTAAACTGGGGATTATTTTTAAATGTCTGCAACATAATAATAGAGAAGAAGGAAATGGGAAAATGTAATTGGAAAGGAAAATTAATACAGTCATTATAGAATTATTGGTGATGTTTTTAATAAGTAACATTTCTTCAACATAATATTTTTGAGGAAAACATTTTAATACATAAGGCAGTTCAGTGGACATTTATTTTTTTATCTACTCAGAATAGCACCCTCCTTCTTCTGTGAAACCGTTGCTTCTCTCCAACTAGATGACTTGGTAGGAACTGCCAGACACCATACCTTAGTCCTAGGCAGAGGGATGGGCACTTGATCACAGCCAGACCAGAATCCTGGATAATATGGGCAGGTGACAGGAAGAAGACTCCTATCAGCATCCCTGTTGTAGAAAGGTTTGGTGTGCCTCATAAATGGTATGACACCTACATGTACTATCTGATTAGAATTAAGTGTAGTTGAAGACAAAAGTTTCCTCAAAAAAGCAGCACCTGTATCATTTTCCTCTTCTTTCTCATTACCATTTTTCTGCTAGTGTTTATGAGAACAGCTGCTCGAGCCCTGTGGATTTGGGCACCTCTTTGTTAGACAGTAGAGAATTCTGTTAAACCACTACCACCAGACCCCAGTGCCCTCTTTCCAATTATCTCTGGGAGTCTCTCAGTGTTCCAGGTATCTCTCAGTGTTCAGCAAAAAGTCTAGCCAGCCAGCAAATGGCCTCTCTCTCTCTCTCTCCATCACATGTCACCGAGGGTGCTCTGGCTCAGTCCCAGCTAAGCAGAGAGGTCACTGTTCCCAATGGCCCTTCTGAATGGGGTGCAAGGAGTGAGTGACCCAGCTCAGAAGAATGACTCTATCAAAGTTCCCTGAGGTATTTGAATAAGGTGACCCGGCCACATACCTGGGTTGAGAGCCCAGCCTTGTTCTTTCCTCACACCTGGAGAGCCCAGCTTCTCCTCAGCTCCTCCAGGTCATAGCCAGATGATGCTTGTTTATACCCAATTAGAAATGTGAAAGGCCCTTCAATTGAGTAAAGTGCTTATACCTTGGTAGCTAGTGATGCGGAAAGTACATTAACACGAATTGTCTCCATTTGTTTGTTCATTTTTCTTTCGATCGTTTCTCCAAAAGTGACTTAGAAATAAAATGAAAGTTAAACTTTCTGAATTGTACTATTTAGGAAAACTGACCATTATCATTTTGACCATGGTGCTCTGAAGTGTGTTCTGTGGTTAAGTGAAAGAGAACGCTTCTACTCTTTATAAATTCTTAGGGAAAATAACTTCCACTTTTTCGTCACAGCCTCAGTTTTCATGATTCCCAACACTAATGTATGTGAAGCTGTTTCAGGTACAAAAGAAAGGTCATAAGCACCCATGGTCACCCATCCTCAAAAAAGGAAAGTTCTGTTGCTGTATGTCAGAGTTTTCGTTCTTAAGCCTGTCATACAGCTCTAGATAATTCTTCTTGCGATGGACATAATTGAGTTCTCTGAAAACTACAGAATATCTCCTTAGAGTAAACCGCCTAAACCCATCAGGCTTTCTACCAAGGTGTTTGTGTCCAAAGTGCTCAAATATATTATATATAACCTTTCTATATCAGTTCTCTCCAATAGAACTTTCTGTAATGATGGAAATGCTTAATATTTGTACTGTCTAATATAATAACCACTAGCCACATGGGGCAATTGCACACTTGCAAATGTAGCTAGTGACACTGAAGACTGAATTTTCAATTTTATTTTATTTTAATTAATTTTAACTTAAATAGCCACATGTAATGAATGATTACCATTAGACAAGACACTTCTATAGGAGAAAAAAACTTCCTTTAAAGTTACCAAGGATTCCAAACTAGGTAACTACAAATGAGTAAATAATATCAAATTAATTCTACTCAAGGCTTTCCTTTAAAATGCCCATAATAAATAAACAAAAATGAAATGAACTTGTAAGTCTGAGGCATCGGAGATATAAAATTTCTTGAAAGTATAGGTTTTTCTAATGTGTGCATAGATTCTAATCAGATCAACACTATGTATATTTTTAGTTAAAAAAAATAACGCTTAAAATTACTTTCCAAGTAAAACTGGTACTCGAGGAAGATGCTCCCCATACTCCCTCTAGTACATATATTCCATTTGGGGAAACATGGGATTAAATGATGGGCCAAAAGTAATAGCAAGACAGAGCACAGGGATATGCAGTTTATCTGGCCCCAACCACCACTCCTGTCTTCTTAGCTCAGGCCTGCAACGTTCACTACCTTCCTTTTGCAGATTAAAGAGAAAAAGAGGTAATTCAGGAGCTAAATCTCATTCAGATTTGGGGAAATCCTCAAGACGTCCGCTATGGCGCGCTTTGGGTCCCTGTTATTAACAAAAAGTTAAAAGGTAAACACGGGTAAAAGCCCAAGAAGGGCCGAATATTCCCAGATGATGGTGTGAAGTGGCTCTTGTGTTCTGTAGGACAAAAAAGTTCTATCTGGACAGTTTTCAGTCGCTCTTTTCATCAAGGCACCCCGGGCTGCCATGTTACTGGGTATCTCCGGTTAACTTGAATGAACGTAGCTTATAACCTTTATTTGTAATAAGGTATAATTGCAAATTAGCTCTTCCCTAGAGTATGTACATTTTTATAAAGAGAGGCAGGTAATTATATGTGTAACTATGTTTCCAAGTAGAAAATTCAGAGTGCTCTGAGAGTATAAAACAGAGGATCCAATCTTGTCTAAAGTACTTGAGATAGCCCCTGTGTGACTGTCACATTAAAGTGGGAGCTCGAATGGTAGGATTTGGCAAGGCAAAGACAGGAAAGAAAAACATTCCAGGGCAGAGTAATTTAATAGCATGAGGGAAGAATAAAAGTTAACAGAGAGTGTGTGGGGGTTGTTAAAATAAATTCTGTTCAGTAAGATTGTTAAGAGAAAGGAAGAGTGGTGCAAAAGAAGGCTGTGTATATGATTTGGAGAATGTTCTGGTATATAGCTACTCAGGCTATTCAGGCTATTCGGGCTACTTCTGAATTCAATTCAACATGTCTGGGAGATTAGATAGGTATTTGCTCTGGAAAGCTCCTCATTCATTCAATGGAACCATGATCCCCTCAGCAGATAACAGGTTTTTTCTCGACCTCTTTCATGTAAACAGGAATCTATTTTCCAGAATGCCTCTTCCATATATATCTATATTTGTTGGGTTTTATGCTTTAAAAATCTGTAACAACCTCAAATTGAATTGCCTTTTGAAATCATTAAAGATTCCCATTCAGAGGCAGACAATCCAGGGTCAGAATGTGTGTCCTCCTGGATCAGATTGTACCAGCAGAATTAAATAGGGGACATCGCTCACATTCTGCATGCATATCAATAAGCCAAAGAAAAAAAAAAGATTACTGCCTCTGATTGCCTGAAAATTAATGCAATAAGCCCCTATCTATAATGTTCCCCTTGGACACCTGTGAATGGGTTCTAATTATATGAAAGAGAGTCTATTCTCCCTGGATGGGTGTATATAAAACACTCTGAAAAAAATTCTGTTTAGGCCTCAAGAGATGTAAGATTGCCAGAGGCCTGCCCTCCATAATTAGCTTGGAGACTTACTCTTTCCTACAGTGGAAATCGGCACTCTCCACGGCATAAAGAGGTAGATGCTTTGGCCAAGGTTGAACAAGTAACCCAGACAGAGCTAGATAAATAACAGATTTTCTATTTTGTGGGCAATGCTTAAACCAAAAGGCTAATCACTGTGCTGGTCCCTTAGCATAGCGGGATTATGAGTAATTTTTTTCAATACTTTTCAGATATTTTAACAAGTAATTATTATTTGTATAGACCAAAAAGACCCCACATTTTAAAATATTGACTCAAACTATACAGACCTCTACTAGTGATTTTTATACCTGGGGATAGGGCTTATCCTATCTTCACCCTTCTTTGATAAAAATAAATAGCTCCATTAGGATTTTATAAGACTTCCGGTCAAGATGGTGGAGTAAGTAAGTGCTGTGCTCACCTCTCCCTATGTCTACATCAAAATTACTACTAAATTATGGAACAACCACCTTCTAAAACGTCAAGACTGGTAGGAGGGGACATTAAAAAGGCTGGTTCCAGGACTGCATGCAGCAATTAAGAATCAGGAGAAATATCTCAGCTGCAGAGGTCCCCCCTGAGGAGCAAGGGGTCCCAGCCCCATACTAGTCTCCCCAGGCCAGACAATCAGTGCCAGGAAGAGTCGTCACAACATCATGTTGTGAAAATCAGCAGAGGTTCTGTCTGGGTGAGTCAGAGAGCCGCCGAAATCCAGGCATCCTCTTAAAGGGCCTATGTACAGACTTACTCAGTGATGAACTCACTTGCTCTGAGCTCTGGAGCAGCAGCTTGAAAGGTACCAGGGGCATATGCAAAAGGAACTGAATTGTCTGGCCACAGGTGAAGGTTTGAGCAGCAGCTTTCTCTGGAACTAAAATGACTGCAGGTATCATTTTGTCCCTTTGTTGAGCCCTCTCTCCACACCCCCCCGCCCCGCAAGAAGCCTGCAGGGGGCACCATTGTTCCTTTGCTGAGCCCTCCCCCAACCCAGCCTGCAGGTGCAGGCAGGTGCCAAATCTGAGTCTCCATCAAACTTGCCACACTCTGGTAATTCCCTGAGACCCTGCCCCACCAAATTCACACACAAGCCAGAACCTCTTTCAGCAGCTGCTACTCACAAGCAGCTGGCCTCTGCCTGCACTGTGGACTTCCCTAAAATATCTGAAAGGTTCACAAACCTCAAACAAGCAGTGGTTGGCCTCACCATGCCCTCTACCTCTTGTCAAGTGGCCCCCAGCCCAGTACTAGCGGCAGTTGACCTCGGTTTACAGCTTAGCCTCTCTCGGGTGCCTTCTTGCTCAGCATGGGCAGCTACCAACCTCAGTTCACTTTGTAGCTCCTACCAGGTAGCCCAAGGCTGGACACAGACAGCAGTTGGCATGGGTCTGCCCCGAAGCCCCTCCAAAGAGGCCCCAGAACCAACACACCCAGTGACTGGCTTTAGACCACACCAGAGCACAACCCCAAAATAGTATAATATTGAATGTCAAGTGTAATTCAAATTTTTTTTTAAATAATAAAGAGCTCAAAATGAAAGAAAAAATAAAATAGTTCTATGACTGAAAAAAAAAAAAGATTCCGAGAAATAGCTACTATTCTTATTTTACAGATGATGAAACTAAGGCTCATAGAGCATAAATAACTTGCCAGGGTCATATTTTAGTAGCACAGTAAGGGGGTCAAACCCATGCACTTCTGATTTAAAAGCCTATGCTTTTTTATTAAGGTACAAGTTTATCAAGCTTTTAAGTTTCTGGGATAGCATCTGTTTTAGTTGAAGCCTGGCCATGAGGAGTAAAGAGAAGCTGCAATCTTCTATGAAGGGCAGTCGACCACTTCCAAAGACCCAGAAGTTTCAGAGAAACTTGGAGCTTTATAGTTCTGAGGTGCATCTACCCAGAAGACCCCAATCCTAATCCCAGGGTCTCCTTACCAGAGCCCTGATTTTGGTGCGGACAATTTTGTGAGACTGAAAATTCAGCCTTCTATGAAGTTCTGTCAATTTGCAATTAGTTCTTGGGCCTGGTCTTTAGCAGAATTGGACTCTACTGCAGGAGATGAGGAACATCTTTAAAGACTGTCAAAAAGGCCTCCAGCTTTCACATTGTGTCTTAAACTGGTAACTAATTGACCTGAACTTATTGTTTCCTCTCTTCGATTTAAAATAGTTCTTAGCAACAACCAACCAATTCCACACAGTTCAATAAAATAGAAACATGTATATAAAAATGTAGTATGTGGTAAAGATGGAATTTCAAATAATGTGGAGAATTCTGAATTGTGCAATTAATAGTGTTGGAATATCTATAAAGCAACACAGTAAGAGCCCTACTTCATATCATATCGAAATAAATTACATATGTAATTAAATGTAAAAATTCAAGCTTCAACAAAACTAAGAAAAAAGCATAGGTGAATATTTAAATAATGTTGATTAAATAAGGCTAAGTATTTCACAAAAGAAAAAACAAGATAAGCCCTATCTTATAATTTTGTCAGTTATATCTCAATAAAGCTGAAAAAAAGTTTGACAGTTTTAAGTAATTTTTAAATTTGTCAATAGTTTCTTTTAAAAAGTATTCCTCAAAATAAAAACCAAAGTACAAATTGCAATGTTTGTAACAGACGTGACATGTAAATGTGTGTGTGTGTGTGTGTGTGTGTGTGTGTCTGTATATAATACCTATATCCTTATAAGGGCATAAATTTTTTTAGCTACCTGTTAGAAACAAATAAATACATCAGTATAAATACAGTAAATGGTGAAATCACAAAAGGAAAACTTTATATGCCTAAAAAACATATGACAACATATATAACATATGGTTTTAAATAAATTCAAATAAAAAACACGTTAGTATTTACTTGTCAATTTGGGAAAGGTTTTTTAATAATTATTTCCATTATTTACATGGAAATTTAAAACAACTCAAATGCTTAATAATAGAATATTTCTAAGATATATAGTTATATATTCCTAAGAACAAAATACTCTTGAATTCATTAAAATTACTTATGATTCAAAATAATAGAAAATGTGTTCATGCTATTTTGTGTGAAACACGGATTTCAAAACTATCTGGATTGTATCACCCAATGTTTTAAAAAGAAATGATGTGTTTGTGCATAGAGAAAAGACCTAAAGGATATGTTAACAATGTTTTTTATAAGTGGTGAAATAATTTGATGAGTTTAATTTTTTTCTTTTTGTTTATCTAGGTTGAGTAAATGTCCTAAAAGGAGCATGTATTTTTTTGAAATGAGATATATAGTTATCATTTATTGGGTTTTAAAGGTACAATCTTCCAAATTCCCCTTAATTAAATGTTCATGGGGGTATTCAACCACACTCATGAAAAAGTTTTGGGGAAGAATTGGGGAAAATGCAAACTGGATAGGGAACTCCTAATAGCTCATTGGAGAGTCTAGGTGTGGGGTTGGGAAATCCTGAAAGGCAGGTCTGGACTTTCTCCTCCCTGCCCTAACACCTGGCTCTCGCTGCACCACAGGCCTGGCCTCGCTTTAGTTGAACAGTGGCTTCTGCACTTGCTGGAGCTCACATCAGCATGACTCCCATTCACAGCCTCTGCATCAGGATATCGGCCTTATATTAACACTGTAGCCTCAGAAGCAAACTGCTTCCCTGGTGATGACAGGTTTATTGCATTGAAGGTGAAGGCTCTGAAAACTTCAATTAGGACCAGACAGAATTCTAACAAAAGCTCTACAACAGTTAGGCAGGAATATGAGTCATCAAAACTCAATATTATGAAAGTTTCACTAGGGATTTCTTTCTCCTCTGAATGACAAGTATAACAAAGGCCTATAAAATAAATGACAATAATCTGCAGCCTTTTTTTCTTCGACTAATAGAATTGTTCAGATTGCCTCCCCACCCCCGGGCCTTAAAGCATGTATGTCATGAAAACTACCTTTCAAGGGTTAATGAGGTTTTATAGTTGCCTGTAGAGTTACAATATGGCTACCGTAAAGACATTTTTCAGCTGGGCATCACGCATGGCCAGTTAAGGGAGATTACTTTCTGGAGAAGCAAAGAGAAGCTGCTTTCTGGACCACTGCTTTGCCATCCCTGAGACACAGAATTCCATAGAGCAAAGCAAGCTAAAGAGAATACAGGCTATCATGGCAGCCCCCCAAACTTGCTACCCGAGCATTAAGTTACCAGGATTTAACACAGTGGTCAGGCCATTCCTGATAATGCTGATGCTGTGTGTGTATATTAGGCTTTTTGCCAAGAGACAAGCTTGAAAAATGGGTGACCTGTCCCATCTAGTCAGGATTCTTGGTTTACAGCCTAGTAAACAAGAGTAGAACAACTGGGTCATGAAGGGATTTGGTATAAGATTATTATAGGCAGTTTTGGAAGGGAATAAGTTTTCTGTTTCTTTCTCTTATTTATTTGACAAAACATTAGCTATACATTCACTTAAGTGCTGAAGAGCTAGAACAAGGAAAGCAACGTGAGGAGGCCAATTAGAGCATGGAGCTGGTTCATCAATACATTTGACCAGCCAACACCTTCAAGACCCTGAAGGGGCAATCGTCAAACTTTATAACAGCTTACATTTATATATCTGTGTACTCAAACATATAAATTTAGAATTTATATATATTATCTTACATTTTCAAGTTTAAAAAAAAAAAAGAAGGAAAAAAATCTGAGAGATTAAATGACTTGCCTGGTCATTTAAGCAGCAGAAGCAAGTCTGGAAGTCAAGGAAGATGTTTTCTACTCACATTCATCAGCGAGTAAGGAAGATATGTTAAGCATTCTGTCTTTTGGGTGAGAAACACGTATGTGGAAGACAGCACTACGTAAGCCTTCAGAATCAAGCTTCATCATTTTCAATGACATTTACAAGGCATTGTAAGCTTTAAGGGTTACAAATACAAATAGGATATGATCTCATCTCTCAAGGAGAGAATTAACTGACAGGAGGGAGATATATATAAATAATCATAACAGAGGGTAGATGATGACATTGTAACAAAAGAACAGAGTTTAAAAGATATCATTGAGGTGATCTCTCAACAGTAAGATTTGGACAGACGTAGAAAGAGGGGAGTTTTACCAGGTAAAACAACAAGAAGAAATAAGTAGGCAGGAGTGGAAAAGTTCAGGGCATGTTTGGGAGAGTGTCTAGTTTGACTGGAGGTCAGGTTGCTCTTCATAGCCATTTGGACCCAAAGCACAAATGCACCTATAGCTTCTCTTTGGGAGATCCCCCAGGTAATAGATAACAACCTTAGAGTTGCAGCTGGGCTCTAATCCTGTCTGGGTTACTGCTCTGATGGCAAATCCTGATGACACTGAGCAAGTAACTTCACTATTCTGTCTTGATTTTCTCATTGGTACATGGAAACAATAACACTGACTTTGTGGGATGTTTGGAATATTTAGTCAATCCACAAATATATGTGTGGGTGCACTGTTCCGTGCACCACAGACAATGCAGTGAACAAACTGAGGCTGGCCCTTGCCCTCTAGAGATCTGTCTAATAAGAGTATCAGATAGCAAACAAATGAGAGCTATTTATCTTCCATTAACTAGCTTTGAAGGCCTTTCTTGAGTCCTCCTTCCTGCCTCCTCCCCAACCTAAATTAAATCTCTTCCTTTTTTTATTTTTCCCTCATAGCTGTACATTCTTTTCTTTCAAGACACTTGTCCTCATTTTAAATCATAAGTTTATTTCACCAATAGCTAGATGAAAAGTAGGTGAAGAAAGTTCCAAGCAGAGTATGTTCTGACAGCACGCTGACGTGGAAAAGATTTTGGACCTTTTGAGGAACTGAAAATTTAGTGTGGATGGAGTGCAAAGCAAGGGGGAGGAGGGGAGGGTGGGATTTAAGACATGGTTGGGGAAGCAGGCATGGGTCAGAGCATGCATGATTTTTTAGACCAGGATTAAGAACTTTTCATTTTATTTTCATAGCCATTGGAAGCCATTAATGGTTTTAAGCCTGTAGTTTTTCAATGATGATGACATGAGTGAACACTGACGTTTCCTACTTAGCAGTTATTCCATTTCCTCTCAAGTAAAGGTGAGACTGTCTCAACCCCAGACAGCTACTGGTTCATGTCCCAAAAGGGCAAATTGGAATGAACTCCAGAAATTCATTTTAGCAATTAGAGGGGAGAGAAATCCCTTATTGTGTCCAAAGAAGCATGCAGGCCCAGGAACTGCCACCATGTTGCCGTTAGAGGGAAGCCTGATGAGGATGACAGTAGCCTACACAGGAGGTCCCGGGTGAGGATGAGCAGAGAGATGGGGCAGCGGTCTTGCTGGCATCGCAAAGTCCCACTGAAGCCTGCACCTCCTGTGGATTCAATGGGTACCCGAGCCAATAAATTTCTCATGATTAAAAACGAATTATTAAAAGAACATTAGAGCCAAAATGGTGACCTTAACTGCAGAGCTCATTAACATGGAACTTGGGAAATGGGAATCTAACCAGGTGACCAAAAAAAGTGAGACTGCAGGCAAAGGAAGTAGGTTCCAATAGCCTACGAGGTCTCTTGAAAATGGAAGATAATTTGGAATCCAGCTTTTTATGAATATGCACACAAATGCTCTGCTCCCAAGTCACCTCTTCTTCACATGCTGCTTTTTCTAGTTCCAACTGGCTTTCTTGCCCTCCACCCTGTATAGATTTTTTTTTCTATATAATAACTTTTCTTTGCAACTTTGGCTTACTTATTCATGGCCCATCATGGCTTTCGGATCTGCCTCTTTCAATAATATTTTTCATCAGCTTCAGATTCCACTTCTGACTGCCTGATTACATCCATAATGCCTGAGAACCCAGGCAGTCCAGCTCCTTCTTCTTTGCGCGCAGCTTGTCACAAGTGATCACCTCACAGGCCTGTGGGTAGACAGCCCTTGGGTCATATGTAACAAGAGGGGGGATTCCTTGACTGCCCCCTTCATTTACCTGACAGGCATTTGCCACCTAACCACACGCCAAAGTTGGTAGGGGGAAAAAAGCTAATACCTTGGAATCTCAGTCCAAAATATTGGTTTTACGATAAGGAAAAGTTTTTCATTTTTAAAGGATTAGAATGCTATGAGTCTCTGGTGTCCTTGAAAAGACTTTCTTTTTACCAAGAAATAATCATTTACTTCATTAGGAAACAAAATGAACCGTGCAGATGAAAATTGTGAGTTACTCATTTGGAGACTAATTGTGGGAGAAAATAAAGTCTGCAATCGAATGTGCATCTGCTTAAGAGCAGAGTGTCTGTGATACAGCCAAGTGTGCTTTCTTTCCTTTTTTTTTTACATTTCTCTCCATGCTTTTGAAGTAGATGACATGTAACTATAAATCCAAGAGCATTTCCCTTATTGCTACTAGGGCCCAATAGAACTCAGGCACCCAAGCTTCTTAGAGAAAATTTAAGAGAACCGTGGGATCGTGCTGCCATAGATGCTTGTGAGTCTGGCTTCTGTGTTGCATTATTGTCTCTAGTCTGTTTTATTTGCAGATGATTGCCATGCTTTTAAAAGAAGAATGTACTATATTATTCAAGCAACATCAGAAACTTTAGTTCCAAGTACCTTTCCATATAGAATATTGTTTCTGCTTTCCCTACTACCCCTTTCTTTCCTTCCTCTCCAATCGGCTCTTCCTTTCCTCAGCAGCCAAGTAAATTGTCAAAGTTAGATCCTATCTATGCTTCTTCCTCCTTTCCCCGTCTTGCTACCCAGTCACCAACTCTCCCCTGCCCCCCCGGCAAAACAGCAAACCTTAGGAGTAGGTAAGAGAGAGGTAAGGTACTCTCCTCACAGAGGGACAACCAAGAGATTGGATCTAGTCACAAGTGTGGCAAGTTCTGATCATTGTATTTGTTTGCCTAAGGATCCCGTCACATTCTAGGAGCTGATTCCTGCTATCCAAATTCATAAGACACTACCATGAAGGCTGATTTAATTTAGACAGAAAGCAGACCTTATTGGTAACTGAAATACTTATGAATACCGTGCAGGGCACAGCCCTCCCTCCACCCCTGTCACCTCACCTCCAGCTGTCATATTACTTGGGAAACTGATATGTCACTGGAAGATTTGTGGGAAGCATACTATCCCAAACAAAGAAATTTGGGTGATGTTTTTGGTTTTATCCTGACTCCACTAGGTAGTGCAGCTTTAACGTAACTAGAAAACTCATGTCTGCCAGACACAGTGTCTCTGCGCCTCTGACAATGACAGATTAGCAATCACAAACTCTTCCTTAAACACTTGCTTTTTCAATGTTCCTTAACAGCTACCAAACACTTCTGTCATTACATGCCCTCAAGATAGACATGTCACTATTTCCAAGATGACAGCTTATCTTTCATTAGTTACATTCTAAATTGATGCCTGCTTTCATTCAGTGGAAGCACCTTAGGTCCCTGGCTGGTAACTAAGAAGCTCCCTGACCTTATGAGAAACACACATCAAAATCATTTCCTCCTGAAAAGATTTCCACAGATAGACAATCTCTTTAATTTATGATGCTTCATTAATTTTAGTTTCAAAAATTGTCATTTCCTTACTTTCCCCCCCAAATACTTGGAAGGAACATGATTCTGAATCTGCAGCTGAGTTCAAACTGTCTTGAGTGTGCATATTGTGCTGGACACTGGGGTAGGGGTGGGATGTAGAAAAAGCAGACAAAGTCCTTGCCTTCAATGCATGTATACTCTGGAAGTAGAAGACATGTCCAAAACCAATGACAATAATACAGATAGCATACAGCATATAAAAGGAAGGGGTCAGAGACGAGCTACTCTAAGAGTTCAATGTAGACAACCTCAGGAACTTGGCACTGTTAGGCCCTCCAAAAAGATATGTCCATGCCCTAACCTCTGGAACCTGTGAATGTGACTTTTTTTGGAAAAAGGGTCTTTGCAGATATAATTAAGGATCTTGGGATCATCTTGGATTACTTGGGTAAGTAAGCCCTAAATCCAATGACAAATGTCTTTATAAGAGACAAAGAAGTGAGAAGATGATATGAAGACAGAGGCAGAGATTGGAGTGATGTAGCCACAAGCCAAGGAATGCCTGGGGCTCCAGAAGGTGGAAAAGAAAAAGGAAGAAGTCTCCCCTAGCACCTTTGGAAAGAGAGTGGCCCTGCTAGCCAACACCTTGATTTCAGACTTTCAGCCTCTAGAACTAAGAGAAGAAGATCTATTGTTTTACGTCACCAAGTTTGTGGTAATTTTTTTACAGCAGCCAAGGAAACTAATACAGTCCATTTGCCTGTGATACCTTTGCTCCCCCAGCTCCTAAGATCTTGGCTTTAATATAACTTCCTCAGAGAAGCTTTCTCTGATGTTTGACCCAACTAAAGCTAAATTAGGTCCTCTCCTTATACTCTTATAGCCATCTCCATTTACTTTTCCTTCCTAGTATTTATTCTTACCTATTTGAGGCAGAAGAATTTATTGAGATGTTAATATTTGATTTTGTCTAAAAATCCCCCTATTGTGCTCTTCAAAAAGAACTGATTTTGTTCTGCTTTGTTTCCTTAAATCCTCACCCACTGAGGAGATCATATGGAGACACTTACGGCAAGAGGGAAGCAGCAGCCAGGAGAGATACAATTCCCCAGGAATGGGGAGAGGAGCATAGTACACATTCCATTGCCTACCCACACCCAAAAAGGCAGGGAAACTACCAAGAAAACCACTGGACCTCAGGCACTGGAAATCATGTCATCACAAGGACTCCCAGCCTTGAGCACAGAGTATTGGACCACAAGGGACCCTGTGAGATACATCAGCAAGATCAAGCGCAACCAGGTGGCCAATTACTGCATGCAACTTCCTAATGTTTTGTGCTACAAATGAGTAGATGTATCTTCTGGTAGAGGATGGAGAGAGGTGTAAGGAGGATAGGCAAGTATTACTGTTGCTTCTTGCCAGGGTACCATATTGTAAAATGATGTTAAAATGGGACTTTTCCTGTTTTCTCAGTTATGGCTGATATTACAAAGCTAAGAACAATTAAGTACCCACCCATTCCAAGGAGAGACACCAAGGTTTGCAAAACTCTTTAGAATGATCTCTAAAATCTAGTCCAACAAATATTACCCATCACCCAGGAGGGATACTTCATAGTAGAATTAGAGATTTTATGCTGAGGATTTCTTTAGAAGGGAAGTTGTCTGAGTGCTATGGTATAACAGCCCTTCCTTGTAAAGGAGTAGAGTAGAGGGCTTCAGGAACACACTGAGACGGTGACATATTTCTCCCGAAGTTGGAAGGAGGTAGGGACATGAGATATTCTAAAAGCGAGAAGCTGCCTGGGGCAGCCTTTGGTGACAAAAGAAAGAACAAGGACTGCTTCAGGAATAGCTCTGCTTCCAGAATTCATTAGTACTTCCCAAGATGCAGACTCTGGGAAAGATAGGTGATTTTCATCATTTTTGAAAAATCCCTGCCAAGAAGATCATCTTGAGGGGCTGAGTGACCCCCAAAAAGGAATCTGTGTAGGATAGACCACAGAAATTTAGAGCAGCAGTACCTGTACTGGAGAACTACAGGAGAGGAAGCCCCTAGTAAGGGGATTCTCTGAAGATTCCTCAGAACTATCTTCAAGGAATTGCAGAAAAAGGTCAGCTTTGGGACATCCGACACCCCCAGAGGGACCTGATACCAGGTTACAAGTAAGAGCTTTTGTTTTGTTTTGTTTTGCTTTGCCCCTTGCCTCTCTTTACTCTCCCGTTCCAGCTGTGGTGGAGCCAGTGGCAACTTAGCGAACGGAGCATGGAGGACATAATTAAAGCAGCACCAGGATCGCTTTTCTACTGCAGGTTTTGCAATCTGGGCAGGCTCAGCTTAAACAGGGAAGAAACTTTTAATTGGATGAGACGCTGAAAGTTATATATTAGATTGGCCTGCACTTTCAATGCCTAAAAAATGAAATTATTCATTAATATATAAAAATGACTTGCTAAAGCTATGAGATTTACCCATGACATCATCCAGAATAGAGAAAAAAGATGCACTGAATCTTGCTTAAAAGCAATAGTGTGAAAGAATAAAGCTGCTTTCTCCTTGTATCTTTCTCAGTTTAGCTTAGACAAAAGCAGGTACAGTTCCATGGGCTTCTCCCCGACAGTGATACCAGTTTTAGATTCTGCAGAGCTGTAGTGGAACTCTTGCTTGGGTTCAGAGGTTACTCTCATAGTCACAGCCCAAGGACAAGCTGGGGCCAGTAACCGTATGCACTGTGACAGGGTCAGTGTGACCCTAAATGCAGCACCTAGTCACTGCCTGTCTTTCCTTTTCAGGACTAAGGCATTTTCATCAGCTACTCAAAATTCAGTAAGGTCTTCTTATATCCACATCAAAAGATGAGGTGACCAACTTCCTTCGAACTGAAAGAAACCCTGAAAGTAGTCTAGTTGACTTAAATTTACATAAGTAAGCTGAGGCAGCCAAGTGACACTTCCCAGAACAAGATTTGTTTCAAGTGACCTGTCCTCCCCACTCTGGGTATTTGAAGAATCTTTCTTCAATGAGCACCCCATATATTTCTGCTTTAATGAGCTACCTGTTACACCTATGATTCCTTTAAACAAGAAAGAAGAATATTGTTTTTAGTTGAGAGATGACAGATTGAGTAAATAAGAAGAGGTAGCTCAATAAAGGTATGAGATCTAGACAGGCTAGGAGAGGAGCAAAGGAGAAGGAAAAACATCAAAACACATCTTTGATTGTGAACCTACCTCCAGATTCCATCTGCCTAATTTTAGTTCTCAAAAATGTATCATTTTTGAAACTTAATTCTTTGCTGAATTTAAATGGGACAAACAGCCTCTACTGGTTGTAACCCAACTGCAGCCAGTTTTTTCTCACGTCATTGCTGAGTGTGCTGAAGTGTCATGGCTCTGTGGTATTTCTCTGCTGCAGGAAACCCGTGAAAACAAAAGGGGTGTGTTGCTTCATTATAGCTTTCCAAGGTTCATTAAATAAAAATAGCTCTAAATGAAGTTACATTAGAAAGCGCTCACATTAAATATCAACTGCTAATGAGCACCTTTTTAAGACTGTCCCCTATAAAGCAGAGCTTGTCACCCATTAGCAACTGTTTTTAAGATCAGCTAGAGAAAAGAGTGGCTTTTCCCTGAAAATCAGGGTGGCTTCCCATGGAGATAGATGTCAAATTGTGCAACCAGTTTACTGAGGAGTAAATTGTTAGGATAAAAAAAAA
>NW_011888920.1:3626569-3765720 GCF_000151845.1 Pteropus vampyrus
TTCCATCTGCCTAATTTTAGTTCTCAAAAATGTATCATTTTTGAAACTTAATTCTTTGCTGAATTTAAATGGGACAAACAGCCTCTACTGGTTGTAACCCAACTGCAGCCAGTTTTTTCTCACGTCATTGCTGAGTGTGCTGAAGTGTCATGGCTCTGTGGTATTTCTCTGCTGCAGGAAACCCGTGAAAACAAAAGGGGTGTGTTGCTTCATTATAGCTTTCCAAGGTTCATTAAATAAAAATAGCTCTAAATGAAGTTACATTAGAAAGCGCTCACATTAAATATCAACTGCTAATGAGCACCTTTTTAAGACTGTCCCCTATAAAGCAGAGCTTGTCACCCATTAGCAACTGTTTTTAAGATCAGCTAGAGAAAAGAGTGGCTTTTCCCTGAAAATCAGGGTGGCTTCCCATGGAGATAGATGTCAAATTGTGCAACCAGTTTACTGAGGAGTAAATTGTTAGGATAAAAAAAAAAAACACGTTTTTTTTTCCTCCCTAAAACTGCCACCCAATGATACTATGTCACATCCATCTTTCCTCTTAACTAGGTTCCATAACATTTTAATCACTTTTGGTTTTCGAAAATGTCCTGAGAATTACAAAGATGTGTTAAGAATCAGTTCTGTTCGTTTTTAAACTTTAGTTTCATACATGATTAAAGCTCTTCCTCTGCCCCATTCTTTCCTCAGTCCTAATTCAGGCTTGCCTTATGGTTCTAGCAGCATGTCGTGCAGGATGGAGCATGGCTGCTCCTCACACACCATCTTACACTCCCTCTTCCCAGTCAGGGTAGGCAAGAGGAAGACAGAAAAACAGGTATCTCTTTCCTCATCTGAGCAAGGTCTCAGTTCTCTCTGTGGGTATCTAGGATAGAGATAGTGGGCTTCCTGTGGGCTGGTGGCCACTCCAACCACTTCTGCTAATTAGGGGCCCTCTACTCAGAATCAACTCCAGGCCTCGGCAGTCACTGGGTGATATGGCGACATCTTGGGCACCGTCAGCCCATGTGGAAGCCATCCTCTCCGCCTCCAGGTAGAGAAGCAGCTTTGGCCTCATCTTTGCTTGTAAGTTCTTTCCCAGAGGTGATGCCTTCCTTGATTCTTTTTCCCCCTGCTGTGGTAACACAGAGGCAAATTAGCAGCCCCACTATTTAGACAAAGGCCTATCTAGGGGACAACATGCCGGTCTTTCTTCCTACGCTGTCCCTCATCTTTACAAGTGGCTCTATTGGGACCCTTCTCCCTTCACTACAGGAACAGATGACCCCCCCCCACCCCATTGCCTCTCTACACCAGCAGGTCTTGAAGGGAGAAAATCTCCTCAGATACACTGCATCGCACTTCCCAAAGGCAGCCTCCCCACTTGCAGATGTCTTTATATCAAATGTGAGGAGTAGGAAAGGAGAAAAGGCAGTTGGAGAAACAGAGGCAATGTTAGGCCAATTCTTTGAACTAGATTTTTTTTTTTTGGTAAGCTTTATGGATAAATGGCTGTGCATTTTGGCAGTTCTCTGGGTTTAGACTATTAGTATATGTAGACCTTTTTATTCTTAACTCTGAAATCCTGGGACAATGGAAACCTTCTCACATGACATCCTGATACAATAGTTTCCATGGAATAAATGCATGAAAAATATATTGTATTATATAGTTTTTAATGATTCTAGAAAGACTGTAAATGTTAAAAATATTACATTCTATTCTTCTTTTTTTTCTTGGCCAAGTAATTTGATGATGGAGAAAGAAGTGGTTGGTGAAACCACGGTGTACAGAAAAAGCCCAATAAACATACATGCACACATACATTTATATACATACATTTGAAGTTGCATGTCAAATACATCACATATTTGCATTGGGAACAGTGGGGAATCTAAAAGACCTACTTATAAGGATTCACGACCATTTCTTCTGGGTTACAAAAATTCAAGTGATTCAACAGGGTTCTCATGGTATATAATACCCATTTCTGTCACTGGCAACATCTCTATAACTGTATGCTCTTGTTTTATATTGGTATTATTCTCACTTTTATTTTCTTTTCTCCCTCTCATTCATTTGATCAACATTTATCAAGTACCAAAATATCTTTAGAAACAAAGACAAATAAAACCATCTCCTCCTTCAAGGAATCCCCATTCTAGTGGGAGAAGCATACACATAAATCATTAAAATATAAAAGTGCAAGAACGAAGATTTGCACAGGGGACATAATTGGCATTCAATAAGCACTGGTTGAAAGAATAATGAATAGGGAAGTGAAGTGGCACCCACAGTGACTGTAGACAGGGTAGAGTGGGAAGTGATCTGAAGGAAGGAGTATTCTAAGAGAACTAACATTTGTGCCAAGTCATATAAAGGATTATAAACTGCCTTTTTCTATAACAATATACTGTGAACATTAATCCATGTCAATAAACTTAGCTCTGAATCATTTTTAACAGCAGCATAGTACACCATAAGAGAAACACGCCATAATTTAACCATAATTCATACATATACATGTAGATTCCACTTTTGCATCATTTAAAACACTTAATGGCTACACTTGAGCACTTGTGCAATTATTTTCTTAGGATAAATATTTATAAGCAGAATTACCAGGTCAATGAATATGCACACTTAAAATTTTGAGTGTCCTTCAGAAATGTACTAATTTGTACTCTGGCTCAACTCTGACTCTTGTCCCCCACCTCTCAACGCCACCCAGCAAGACACCCACAGCTACTTTCTGCTGGGGACCCCTTACTCTGGTTGGTAGTCCACATCAGCAGGGTTGGAGTGTCCATGGCAGCCACGTGACCTGAGGGAACTCACGTTATCTTTCATCTTCCAGTGCAGGCTGCTTTTGTGTCCTGCTGTCATAGCACAGGCAGTTCCAGACAGCTTCCTGTATTCCAGATCCTCCAGACAGGAAGTGATTACTAGTGTCAGGTTCAGGTATGCATTCAAACTCGCGGGGATCCATTTTAGCACCTTCCAAGAACTCTCCACACTCCGAATCTGCAGCCATTGCAGGATGGAGCTAGGAATTTTTACAGCTAAGTAAGTCTCTAGCCACTGAGTTAAATACGTTTCCCTTCTTGCAAATTCCAACGTTTCCCTCTTGCACGTCCCAATTTCTATGAGCCATTTCCTTGGAATCCTCTAACACTTGGCTGGAAGGGGAGAAAGGACAAAAGACAAAGCATTCTCTACTCATACAAATTCCTTAAGCAAATCGTTTTTGACATCCCCAGTCACCTTCTACACAGACAGGGGGTGAATGATGGATACCTTTCTTCCATCTTTTTGCAGATCTTGTGTGGATGAGTCTAGTGATTCTTCTTACAAAGTGTGGGTATATCTCCCTTTTCATCCTTAGCTTTGAGGTTTTAGTTGAAATTAGGAGGCAACAGCATATGTCCCATTTAACAGTCTATTATATTTGTTAAAAAATTTTGACAGTTCATTTCAAGAATAAAGAATTTCATTTTGGCTCTGCTACTGACCAGTGTGATACACATTTCCTCTATTTCATTTGATCTTAGCTACTAGGTATCCAGAAGTCCTTTGGGATATTCATAACTCTTCTTAGAGACTGAGAAGAAAATGAAGCCAGAAATGGAGCCTTAGTATTAAAAATCCCTTTCTATTTTTGCTATGTGTGAGTAACCAACTTGAACCTGTTTATAAACTAAAGACTGGGGAATAGGTAGATCCATTGCATTTCTCTCCTTTGATACCTTTTGGCTAGGAAGAGCTTTTGAAAACTAAATATGGCCAAATAACAAATAAGTGATCAATAACAAAGGCCATAAGTTATGCTCAAGTGCATTCATTTCTTCCCAAGTCAAAAATCTGGTTGGCTAGGGTGGGATTAGGGGGTTGAGAAACAGGAAACAGTGAGCAAAGTATCCACTCAATTGACAAGTATTTACTGAGCACTTATTAAATGTCAGGTACAGTGCTAGGTGCTGTGCTCTACTTACCATACTAAGATTTGAATATTATCTTTGGATTTGTTAATTAAAACAGCAGCATCCTTCACTTTTACAGATGGCAAAATTCACCACTGTTTCAAATATGTAGCTTTCCTACATTTCCTAGCAATAAATGGAAATTACGATTCAGGCCATGTTATCCAATAAGATCTGTGAATGTTTGGTCAATTAATATTCCTTGTCTGGATGTGTAGCTTATGAAGATGTTGAGTATAGTTTCAATACAGCTGTGAAGCTAGGAAGAACTTTGGGATGCTTTTACTTTGCGAGCAGCCAAGCGCAACCTGTCTGACTCTGGGTGTTGCTTCATTAGCCTTCTGAACTCAAGTTCTTTTTGCTCAGACAGAACCTTGATCAGGCCAGAAGGCTGGCTGGTGACACCGTGAATGGGAATATTTTTCACAAAGCTGAGAATGGAAGAAGGGCTTCTGGCTCAAGAAAAGCTACGTTCTTATAAAAAATTACAAACTCTCATGGACTCCACTTAGGGCTTTTTTGTATTAGATTAGATCCATTTCCTCCTAATATGCAGGGGATGCAAAGGGATGGGGGGAGAACTGGTTGGGACAGGCTGGGACTGAACTTTAAGATGCAGAAAGAGAGAAGACAATTTCACCATTGCTAAGCTCTTATTTCATAAAGACATTTAACAACTGGGTATAAAAAAGAACAAAGCTTGTAAATATCTATTTTTATGTGCACCTGTAATCAGAAGTAATTAGACAGTAAATACCAAATAGAAAATTTGAAGGAAAATATTCAATTTTTTTATTGTTTTTTTTCTTAGATGCATCACATTTAGAACAGCTTTTCGGCTAGCAACCCCCGAAGGCAGCTTTCTTTGAAGTTTGTCAGTACTGTTTCTTTGATTGAGTGAACATTAGTTCAACTTAAAATTTGCAGTTGAGTTGCAAATTTTATATTTCTGGGATAAAACCCATCAGCAATTATTTACTAGGCATTACTATGTTAAATAAATAATAAGTATTAGCTCATAACATTTATTAACCTATAGGATATAATTATATATAAATTATGATGATGAAACAAGACAGGATTCCTACTCTTAAGCTTAGTATCTATGTCAAGAGATACCATTCTTTAACTTGTTACTTCTTACAAAAGGAGGCAAATGGCTGCTTGAGGAATAGATATTTAGGTTTGAGTAATTGTGGGAAAAAAAAAAAAAGTCCATTATTAGGCCAAGATCATTCACAAAGTATGTGAACGTATTCTATTGGCTTAATCCTAAGACAGATACCATCTTTCCAGGTGAACTTGTCTCCAAGCATTTTAAAGCACTGCATCTAATTCTAATTCCAGGATCCTAGGTCCTTGGTGAGGACGACCAGAGTTTTGACGCCGGTTCACAGTGCCTGAGTTCAGTACAGGACCTGCTTGCTGTCCAGACATCTGCATATGAGCTTTATCTTTACATGAAAGCAAGACACCTTACATAATTCTCATTAGTGCAGATGGCTGTTCTGACTCCAAAAGCCTATGCTTCATTGCAAGAACGGTTGCTTTAATTTCCAAAGAAAACACCAAATAAAATGTTTTTCTTTAATTAAGGAAGTAAGGTTTCATCTGATGCATGTTGTCCAAGTGACAGAGTATATCAGGCAGCTGAGTAATTGGCCTATATAGTATGGATATACTTGAGAATGGAATTTACCGTTTTTCATCCTTGGTCAGGTCATGAGTTGAAATCACAGTAGGAGCACAAGGCTGTCAAGGACACAGCTAAGAAGGAAAATAGGATTGTCCCCTGGAAAACTCATACCCAGCCAAGAAAATATGCCAAATGGGGCTTAAATGAAGTTTTCCTGTCCATATTTCACAAGTTCAGACCAACAAGAAAAATAATTCTTCCCCTTCCTTACCATGCCTTCCACTATACTTTATCCTTTAGATGAAATACACTAGAGTCATACTTATACTGATTATGATCATGTCCACTGCACTGGATGATCATTCAATTACTCAGGTGAGCAAGCAGAAGGGAATCTGAATTCAGAATCAAAGACCAGGATTTTCATTTTGGTTCTGCTACTAACTAGTGGTTGACTCTGGACAAACTGCAACCTTGAGCTTGTTTTGCCATCTGTTAAAGATAATACACGACCTGCCTATCTCGTACAGCTATTATCTTTTTCTCTTTCCCTTCATAGTCAAGCTTCTAGAAAAATGGAAGTCACAATTTTGACTTTCACCTCTCCCTAACCTTAAATTGACCCTCAACTGAATGCTCTAAGACCACTGCTATCAAATATAATGCTGTCAAATATAATTGCTGTCAAATATAACCCTTTACTTACTCTTCTGATTCTTTGGACAATATTAAACACTGCTGTTCTGAAGCTTTCACAGAAATCCACTTTCATTACAGTATCCTTTCCATTCTCCCCTTTAATATTAGTGTTCTTTATGGCTTTGTCCTTGGCCTTCATATTTGTTATTGATTTTTTCCAGTTTTATTGAGATGTAATTGACATATAACATTGTATAAGTTTAAGATATGCAACATAATGGTTTGATATATGTACATATTGTAAAATTATAAGTTAATATCTATCACCTTATATAGTTACAAGTTTTTTTTAATGAGAACTTTTAAGATGTACTCTTAGCAACTTTCAAATATACAATACAGTGTTGTTAACTATAGTCACCATGTTGTGTATTACATCCCCAGAATTTATTTCAGATCATTTTGGTTAATTTCATCCAGGCTGTAGATTCAACTATTATCCGTGGATGGATGACATTCAGATTTATCTTCAGCATCACCAATCTCCTGAGGTCTATTTTACTTTTGGAAATATCCTCCTGAATGTCCTAGAGCAATGGTCCCCAACTTTTTTGGCACTAGGGACCAGTGCTCCTATGAGAATCTAATGCCTGATGATCTGAGGTGGAGCTGAGGTGGTGATGCTGGTGCTGGGGAGGGGCTGCGAATATAGATGATGCTTCCCTCACTCATCCGCTGCTCACCTCCTGTTGCGTGGCCCAGTTCCTAATAGGCCACAGCCTGGTCCATGGCCCAGGGGTTGGGGACCCCTGTCCTAAAGCTCTCAAAATTCAAAAAATCTAAAACCAACTTCATTTGGTTTATCTCTCCTGACCACTCCCCAAACTGTTTCTCCTCCTGTGTTCCTTCTATCCACCCCAAATCTGGTACCCATCTATGACCCGTTTTCAAAATTCTGTTTACAAAATATTTCTCAAATAGATCTTTAACCTATTATTGCCACTTCCTTGGTCCATGTCCTTTTCATCTCGAGTAGACTGTATTGCAAATGCCTATAAACTAATCTCCCTTGTCTTAAGTCACGTCCTTCTGAGGCATCCTCCACATGAGTGACAAAGTGGTCCTTCTAAACAAATCTGATCTCGCCACACTACCTTAAAATCATTAATGATTCCCCTTACCCACAGATAAAGTCCTAACTTGTGAGTATAGAACAGATGTCCCTTTATGTCCTGGCTCCTTGCCATCTCGCCAGTATCAGTGCTTGGATCTCCTTTGTTCTCACCTTGGGTTACATTCTAAAATCTTTGTCATCACTTCCTATATGACAACTTGATGAATTTGCTCTAGGTTGTCCCTTCCTGGAATGTTCTCCCTTATCTTCTGCTTATTTAAATACCATTCATCCTTCAAGGCTAAGTTCTCACATCATCTTCCTTGGTACATGGTCCTTGACCTTCCTCCTGTTCCCATCTACCTCAAGTAGTTTAAATTCCTTCACAATACTTTGTGCATACCTCTATTCTAACATGTTACCCCATATTGTAGTCGTCTTGCTATCTAAGCTTTTCTGAGGATGAGAATTATGTCTTGCCTATTATCGTAATACAACCCTATCACAGCAAGGCCTCAGTAACTCCTAGATCTGCCCCCACCATTTGCTTCTTTTTCTAGCATTTACCTGGTTTTTCAACCTTTGTCTCCCACTTAGATTCTCCCTCTCAGCTTAGCTTTCTTGGATCAACAACCTAATTGGATGGTCTGCCCCAGTGTGATAGAGATCGGCCTAAGGTGGCAGCCTATGAAATCCACTATGCAGCTCCATGCTTACAGAGGGTAGTGTTATCCAGTCCCAGGTTCCTAGATGAATAGCCCAAACCTAGTGACCCCACCTGTCAGGTGTGGGAGACAAAGGAGAGAGAAGGAGAGGCTGGGGAACTTGGACGGTTATTATCTAATCTTCTAATAGTAACATTTAAAAATATAACTCTGTATTAAGATAGTAGGTACTCTGCTAACAAGCATCACTGCACAGCTAACAGGATAGAAAACCAATGAGTGAATTAGAATAGCTATAGGAAAAGAATAGCAAGGTATGGTTTAAGAGAAAAAATGAACATTGTTCTCATCCTGTATTCCTGTATTGTCTATTGTGATGCAACTGGAAGAATGAGAATGTCTGAAGTCAGACTGAACTGTCATCTATTATTCAGCTTTGCTAGATTGTTGCTGAAATGCACATGAAGCTAAGTATCTAATTAAAATGTCAGACTATTTACTGCCTACTCTTAGCTTTGAAAGACAATGAATGCTTTTATAGCAATGTGTAAACTAGCTAACCGGAAAATGTAATGGAATAAATTATAAGAACACACTCACTGCATACTTCCAAGTCAATTCGAGGCTCAATAGTTTTATAGCAAATATGTTAAAATAAAGCATGTAAATTAAAAATCCTAGCATTTGTCATTGTTAGAAAAATAAACATGAGAGATTTTCTAGACTTTGTCTCTTAACAATAATACATAATTAAGCATATTTCAGGTTTGTCAGGAATTCAAAGAGAATTTATTAAAGGAATTCAATATAGCACTCACACCTAGATTATAGTCCTTCTGGATTATAGCTCTGAAGGCTTCTGGAAAATGTTTGAATACTTGCCAGCATCCTGCATCATAAAAAAGGGTGGGCATAATTATTTTCACTTCCAAATCAAAAGATCCTGAGATATTAGAAATTCCTTTAGATTTTAGGTTGAGACTTACCAGAACTCCTTTTTCTGTCATCTAGGCCTAAGAATTATGCTTGTTCCATAGCAGAAAGAACCTATGGTCTTTGGAGTCAGAAAGATGAGAACTTGAATGTTAGCCAATAGGACTACTGTGATAACTGTACAAAATGTGAACTGCTCGGCTCCACAGGGTGCTGGCTCCTAGGCTATGATGTAATATGCCCCCTGGAGCTGGGCAATGTGCTAGCCTTGGTTTGCCTTCAATTGCCTGGTACTGGAAAGGCAGAAAACATTTAGTGATCAAGACATGAGGCTACAATAATTGCAGAGAGGCTGGCAATAAGAATTTGGAGTCAGCTAACCAAATAAGTGGTTTTGCCTACTCTAAGATTTCTTGTTATATGAGATAGTTAAGTTTTACTTCACAAGTCAGTTAGGTAATCTAGCTGCATCTGAATATATTCTAACCATTTCAGTATTTCTCTCTTAACAAAAGACTATATAATTATAATCCTTAAGAAATCTGATAAGCTCTGCTCTTCACTTCGCTTATTTGGCTGACAGGCTCACTTTATCAGTAATAACACATATGTTACTGTTATTTCCCAGAGAAAGGTCATGTGGGACATCTCCTAAGAAATCTCATCAGGTTATACTCAGGCATCTCTAGGGGTATCTCCGAGATGCTCACAGTCCAACTTATCACCTCTACTACTCCAGGCCCCTGGCTGACGTCTGCTACCCATTTGGCCACAGAGGGCGCTTCCTCATTGCTACAGTTTGCCTACCATGCGAATGGTCACATACATTCTAAGAAAATATCTTCTAATGTTCCCAAATTTGCCACGTCTGAGGGCACTAGAGCACCAGTTTGTTCTATATAGAAATGGAAAGGATAACAATAATTACAAGTTACTGAGCACTTACTATGCCCCAGGCCTAAATGATTTACACAGACTATCTCGTTTACTTCCTATAATGACCCTATTAATATGTTACCTGATTTTACAAACAGGTTAAGTAACTTGTCCAAAATTGCAAAACTAGTGGTGGGATCCAAAGTCAAATTTAAACGTGACCCCACCACGTCTAGCCTCCTTGCCCCACTGCACTGTTACCTAGGACACTAAGGAGAAAAGAATGCTAAATTGGGAGTTCCCACGGAGGCTCCACCATAAAATAGATATCAAATTCCATAATGATTTGTCATGATTAGGTGCAAGCTTTGAAAGAAAGTCACATCGAGGATATAAAAGGATCAAGGTAGTGGAGAGTCAGAGAGGATTTGTGAAAATATTTGAAAGAGCAACTGGGGACTGTGAGAACCACCCATTCCCCAAAGCTGAGAGGCAAAAATGCAACTCTACTTCCTTCGCCTCTATTCTGCAGAGAGGACGTTAGTGGGATCACTCGAAAAGCTTGACAGGTATCTTCTGAAGTCTGGAAGGAACAGTGGACTAAAGTCTGATACCTGCCTAAGAAATCTAATGGCCTCTCTTCCATTACAATGGGACCAGCTGGGTGCTCCAATGGTCAGCGCAAAGTAGAGACATCTGTGTTGGGACTGCCCTGCTCTCTTCAGTTTTATGAGTCAAAACATTCATGAATGTTTTCCATGGACCAAATGTGGGCCCGGTAGGGGAGAGAGCCAGACTGGGGCCTGCCAGAAAACTAGAGCTGAGAGGCAAGTGACAATTTAGAAAGAGAGTTCATCACACATGACAGTCAGCATGCCCAGCAGGGAAGCCTCCGAAATGCCATGAATACAGCCACAGGACAGTCAGCTTTCTACAGCTGTCAGACTCAGAGAGTTTGAAGTTACCTTAAGACCTATTCAGTGAAACTCTCTGTCCTCCTTTCCCCTTTTCCACTCAATGTTCCAATTCCATCTGGAGGAGTCATTAGGTAAGAGTATTTAGTAAAGGAGGGAGGAAAAAAGATTAAGAAGGCAACCACACCCTTTTCTAGGGAAGGTAGGGGCCCACCTACTATAGGCCCTAACTAGAGAGCAGGAAGTCTGTATCTTGGAATGAAGAATTTTCTAATATACTGAACATCTTAAACCATGGAATCAGGACAACTTAGAGTTACCTACATGTGTTATCTAATACTAATCAGGAAAGCTATGAGCCTGCCCAAGTTTCATCCAGGGGCATGGGGAAGACGTCCTCCATTGTATGAATTTTAAGAAACTAAGGGAGACTAAATAAATTTCATCCAGCAGTGCTGTCAACATGACAATACACAAATAACACACTGGTGTCTACATCTCCCTCAGCAATCCTACAAGAAAAAAAAAAAAAAAACAGCTTCGACTTTTACTAGGTCCTTATTCCTTCATGAAGCTTAAAGAAAATCTGTGGCAACCAAGTGGGAAAACAGACACTCTACGGTACCTTTACCTGTAACTCAGGTACCTACTAATTCTCCTTCCTGATATAGCCCTAAACTCAAAAACTTCAGGCAAATTAATGCACACAGATTGATGCTTCATGGGTCTCTCATCCACTCAGCAAACACACAGTCATGTTTTAGCTGCACTGATATCTCAGGGTAATGTCCCTGCTACATGAGCAAGGGGTTAACCCAGTTGTTCGCAACATGGGCAGGACCACCCCCTAGGGGTGAGTCTAGAAATCTATGAGGACATTTAAATTATTCTAACAGTGTAATTGTGCCCAAGAATTAAGCCACTGAAAACGTGATCTTTTGTTCTTTTATGTTAGGGCATTCTATCAATCTTTAAAATTTCATGTGTAAGTAGGTTTTATTATCTATGGATTTCATCCAAGATGGCATTAAAAATATTATGAAAATGAGAACTGAGTCTGATATAATTAATAACTAGATTCACACTACTTTATATTGTTCACTCAATCTCATTCTCTGATTTGTATACACATTTCCAAATTATTTACTTTGAAAAATTTCACACATTCGGGATTTGCAAGACTATTATTACATTAAATACCTGTTTGCTGTTCCCCTAGATTCACTAGTTTCAACATTTTGCATCATTTGCTTTCTCTGCATATATACACATATTTTTTTTCCCTCAACAATTTTAGAGCTACATGCAGCCTTTGATACTTCATCCCTAAACAGTTCACCATGTATCTCTCCTACAAAATTTGATGCATAAAAAGCATTCTCCTACATAATTTGATGATTACACTCAGGAAATTTAACAGATTAAAAAAAAAACAACTAGAATCTAAGATAGTCTCTTTTCAGATTTTTGCCATTTGTTCCAATCAAATTTTACCAACTGTTCCTTTATAGTTGTTTGCTTTTTCTTATACAAGAATTAATCAGGAAACATGCAATAGTTGTCACATTTCTCTAGTCTCTTCCAATATAATCAGGTCATCAGCCCCTCTGTATCTTTCGTGTTATTGTATTAATATATATCTAGCTCCTTTTGGGCCCAGGCACAATTTAAGTCCAACTGCCAGATTAGCAAGAAGCTGGATGAGCAGAATCTCATCACTGCTATGTAATATCTTTTCAAAAAATATACCTTACTAGAGGCAAGTCTTTGAACTCAAAAGCCCCCTGAGAAAAATAGTTTTTGTCTTCTGAAAGAATATGTTACCATGGACATTCAAATTCCTTGATTGCTGATTTGCTGATTATGCCCATTTGGTTCTTATTTAGAGTACTTAAAGATGAATCTTAACAGACCATAAATAGCTTGAAATACTTAAGGTCTAAACACGAGTTTATTTCCTCTTGCTAGAAAAGTAAGCTCCTCTGAGTATTATGAACACCTTGTATAGTTGTACAGAGATTCTTAAAATTATGCTAGCTAATAATTTAATACATCCAGTGCTAGAAAATGAATTGGGAAATAATTTAAATCCTACTGATCTTCCCCATGGGAATGGGACAGATTCCTAACTAGATAACATGAAATCTGACACGAAATATTTAATATCTCAGAGAAAGACCACAGAGCCCAGCAATTGTAACAAAACAAGAAACCATCTCAACAATACCTCCTCTCTCCACTCTTCCCCACAATTTCCTCGGACTACAAAAAAAAGTAGAGATTATATGAAATATCCAGGCCTCAAACTACAGAGCCAACTAGAAAACAAACTGGTCCAAGTTAAAGTGTAAAGAAAGTCAAGTGATATCATTTTTGATAAATGTTCAGCACAGACCTCCAAGGAAAAGCAAGATGAAAAGAAAATATCCTGTTAACTGCATATACGCAAAAATTGTGTCAAAGAATGTATAAATAAATTGGAACAAAGCATGTAGACAACAAAGAACATGACTAGAAGAAAAATCACACAAAAGAAATAAATTTTTATAAATTGTTTCTTAAGGAGTTTGAGGAAAGTCTAAATAATAAGCAAAAGCTCAAAAACAAGATGATTTTTAAAAAATAAGGGAGATCACTGAGCAAAAAAAATATGGAGCAAATATCACTACATAATCAATTAATAAATTAGAAATAGCAAGAAAGAATAGGCAAGGCTAAAAAAAAAAAAAACCAAGTTGACTTTATGCCTATTTACTCGACGCCAAATATGAATTTAGATCAACTCAAAGGAATGCAGAGTACTAGAAAAAGCAACTTTAAAACTATTACATTTCAACTCATATGTGAAATTTTATAACTACAGATAGACCATAACATTTTTTAAAGATACTAACAAGATAATGAAATGTCAATATTAAAATCAATTATGTAGAGTTATGAGTTACTCTAGAGTATGCAGCATACCGATTCTAGGTATTCAACATTTCATGACAAAATGTCAAGGTTCAACTTCAAAAAAGTAACATCTTTGAAAAAGAGTTACTACAAAAATATCTTCCATATTAAAAAAAAAAAAGTAGAACTCTTACACCATGGCCATATTTATAAGTATATAGTTTTCTCTTGACACCAAGTATAAAAACAAAGAGAAATGAAAGACAACAGAATGTGCTTCTGACATTTAGAGTACTCTACCACTTAAGATTTTGTAATAATACAATGCAAAAATGATGATTTGGCTAAAATTTTTAATTTTTATACAAACCCCAAACAACTGTAAATTCTTTCTTGGAACAATTACTCAAAGTATCAAAATTCAAAGACACCATTTAAAAATCTAGAAATAAAAACAAATCATGAACATGTTATACTTCATTTAACTCTTTATTACCTTTGGGACAATCTTTTTCCTTCAATAAAAGAATATACACAGTGATATATATGCTACTGGTAGAAAATGAAGAGTTCTATAAAATGCTATAAGAAGAAATTTCAATTATTACTGAATATGCCAATTCTTAATTTAAAAAATGTCAAAGTTAATCAATAGACTTAACCTTGAAGCTGACCTACTTCCCTCTGAACCAGCAATATGCTATACACTTCCTAGATAATGCTTCAGAAAAGTCTTTGTATATATTCACTGAATAGTTCAGAACATCAAGATGGAGGTACAGAACAGGAACGTGAACAGGTCACCCAATATATCCGGTTCTTATTCCCAGGTTACGACAATCAAGGCAATAGGAGCAGGTGGGGAAAGAAATGACACAACCGAATGAGGCACAGTCGTCTGGGACCCACGCAAGACTTCTTTTCCCTATGACCCGAGGGTCAGTTGGTTTAATTAGATACAATAGAAATAAAACTGAAAGGATTCTGAAGAAGAAATAAAAATGAAAGATATGACTCAACATTTTTTACTTTTGGTAAAGTCAAATGGTTTCCACCACTGAGCAAACTGCAGTGCTTTCTTCCTCTGATCCTCAAAGCTTTCCCGGATTCCCTTCCTCCAAAGTCTTGGTTCTATATCCAGCATCCCACCAATGATTTCCTTTTAAAGAATGAGAAAAATACAAACATATGTATGTCTGAATACTGAAAATAGGAATGAAACTATTTATTTATTTATCTTTCTGTACATGGACACTCACAAGCATAAATTTGATTAATTTTGTAGCTAACAGCTGAGGAAGAGAATCGTGAAGAAAATAATAACAGAATAATAAGCAGATAAGATCCATTCCTTTTAGGGGTTGGGAACGTGACTTAAAATGAAGGTGATTTATAGTTTTTAATTCTTGGTTTACTTAGATTAGTATCAAAATATGTTTTTGATTCCTTAAAAAAGATCTCCAACTAATAGAAGAAATTGGTTTATAAATACACTGCGTAGCCGAGAGAACATTAGCCTGCGATTCAACTGCAGCTGAACAACAAAGTTAATAATTGCTACATGTTGATTAACTTTTTCTTCAAACTGTTTTACCAGAACAGCTAATAAGGACCAAATTAATTGAATTTCACTTTCTCTTCTTCCCCTTTGCTGCCTCTGGTAGATGTGCTAACAAGCAACAAAATAAACAAATTGTTTGACAAGCAGACACAGCCAAGATTACAGGGTTTGCATAGTCAGATGTGACATCCGGATGTTATAAATATTCTGGGATAATTTTATTAATAGTTTCTATGTTGTTCCTCTAAAAATTGGTTAGAACAGTATTCACCAACTTCACTGTATATTGTGACGAAAGTCTTGACTTACCTTCAAAAAAAAAAAGGTTATGAGTTGCTAAACTCTGGAATTTTATTAAATTTGTAAGCATACCTTTCCAAAGTAACGAGGAAATTTGTGTTGATCTTCAATGACATGGGCAAACCCTCCCTGGAGGCCAAAATCCACAGAGAAGTAAGGCAAGCCTTTGGGTACCTAAATAAATAGATAAATCACACATGAATACAGCATGAAATCAGAAAGTCATGCTTAATCCTTCTTCTTGCTCTCTGACATGACAGTACTTAAGCAACTCTCAAGACAAAAGTATACAATAAATTTCCAATTCTAAAAGATACCAAAGCAATGACCTTTCTTAAGTAAAATATTTCACTTGGTAGCCTTTCAACCAGATAGCTCTAACATCCAGCAATTATAATTAAAAACGATTATTTTTGATTTGGGGAAAACAGGAAAGTAAGGGTATTTTTAAAAATATTTAACAGCAGAATAATTTTTCCTTAGACTACACAAACAGAGAATGAGGATACACTTTCTTATATTTTCCTCACAATGTAGAATAGGAAGAGGGGCCTACTCATATTTAGAGCTTTGTTTATAATATCCCTGAGGCTTTACTACTATTTATCAAAGATAAATTAAACCTGAAAAATAATAACTTTTTTGTTAACTGGTGATGATACGAGTATAGCAATACTTAGTTTACCAACCACATTTCAAAATATCTCTAGAATAACTACAGTTGAACCCTGAACAATGCAGGAGTTTAGGGGTACTGAACTCTGAGCAATCGAAAATCCATGTATAACTTTTGATGCCAGAAGTACCTAACTACTCCGTATCTGTGAGGGAGTGGTTCTAGAACCCTCTGTGGATACTAAAATAGCATGGATCAATACATACAGTTGGCCCTCTGCATCCACGGACTCCCAACCGCAGATCAAAAACAATACAGGCATTTATTGAAAAAATATCCACAGTATAAGCGGACCCATGCAGTTCAAATCCATGTTGTTCAGGGGTCAACTATATCTTTCCCTCCTTCCCTCTTTCTATACACACACACACACACACACACACACAGTATTTTAAACTCTATCTTGATTAGAAAAGGTCGCAATTTATTGCTTTATCAATTAAGTAAACTTTGTGTCCTTGCAAGTTTCCCCCTCAAATTCTAATTGTCACTAGAAATCATTCAAGTGAGTCCATTTGTAGTACTATCTTTCTTATCCCCTCATACAGTCAGCATTTACTCATTTTGGCCCCGAATCACATATTTCTACTCAACTTGAAGTATTTTGTATTATGTCCTCAAGAAGGCACAACTTAGAAGTAGACAGTACGGTATAGTGGAAAGAAAGTGGTCATCTTGAAATAATATAAAGCAATTAAAATTAGGGCTAATAAAGAGTTGTTCATGTTACAAGAAAAGCATAAGTAAAACAAATCAGTTTACAAAATAGTATAAAACATAAAATGCAGAGAAATGGGCTAACATTTTATGACTTTGTATTTTTTTTTTATATTTTCATGTTTTAAATACAAACATGTATGACCTAGACGATTAAGAAAAAAAAAAGAAACAAACAATGCTCTCAATCCAGCCTGATTCTTATAACTATGTAACCACAGGCAAGTTATTTAACATCTCTAAATCTCATGAGAATTATGAAGAGTTCAGAGGTTTGCAATGAGGATAGAATCGGAAAATGTGCATAAAGTGCATGGCCCAATGCTTGGCACAGACAAGATTATTTGAACATTACTGTCTCCCAAACAATAGTGCTTTTTGTAAAACCAGTGGTAAAAGAAAAAAGGATGGAAGTTTCCATTAGAATATTTTTGCTATGTGAAGTAGATCATGTGGGAAATGTGACTCTGAAGGGATAAAAGAATGTTATAGAACTATATCAACTAAAGGACAGTACTTCAAAGGAGAGAGAACTTGAGGAAGCAATTTGTGATGACAGTGTCCATGCCTTTCATTTGTATTAACTGTGTCTGGCAGAATAATAGCCCCTTAAATATGTTGATAATCTAATCCATTATTGGCCATGAATACCTTACCTTATATGGCAAAAAAGACTTTGCAAATGCAATTAAGTTATGAATCTTGAAGTCAGGAGATTATCCTGAGTTATCCAGGTGGGCCCAATGTAACCACAATGGTACTTTAGGAGAGGAACAAAACTAAGAGTCAGGGAAAGACTGGAAGACCCTACATTGTTGGCTTTAAAGATGAAGGAAGAGACCATAAGCCATGGAATGCAGGTAGCTTCTAGAAGCTGGAAAAGGGAAGGAAAAAGATTCTTTCTAGAGCCTCCAGAAAGAATGAAGGTCTGCTTAACACCTTGATATCAGCCCAGTGACCTCTATTTTACACTTGTGATCTCCAGAACTAATAAATCTGTGTTGTTTTAAACCAATAAGTTTGTGGTAAGTTGTTAAAACCGCGTTAGAAAACTAATATACACACCAAATCTCAACGACCTACTGCCTAAGTGCAAAGATGGCACAATGAACACTTTACTACTTTTACACAAAGAACAACTGTTGTCACAAGCTTTTCCTGTTCTCTGCATGCAGGCTGCAAAAGGTATAAGCTACTGTCTTGCTAGAAGAGTTGTCAGTGGGCAGGCATTGCAAAGCCTCTACTACCAAAATATATGCACATTTAGCATTTTCCTTTTCTTGCCTTGACCAGCCAGAGGGAAGAAAGTTGAAACTTTGGTACCACTCTTGAAAGGTACTAATAGAATTATATTTTCTGCAATTACCAGAATTGTAAAAAAAAAATGTTACTGATGGTAGAAAAACAGTAATATTTGAATTTTCTCCTCTTAAAATTCCAGATGTTACTCCTGACATTCTATAATTGTCCGTGAGTTTAAAGGTCTCTGGGTAAATCCAAATTTTCCCTGAGACTGCCTTTCTTTAGTTTAAAAAAAAAACCAGTCCCTAAATGTTTTAGATGTTTTTCAACTATTGTTATCACAAAATTAAACTTAAAAACCACAATATTTAAAAGTTCAGAAAGAATTCATCCGAAATCTCAATAAAATAGCCTTGTAAAAAATGACTTTTCTTGACAAGTTATTTAATATCATGTAACTTCTTTGTAATGAACATTCAGATGTTTCCCTTATATATTTTCATAAACTTCACACTACACTGCAAAGATATCAAAAGACCCAGAGAAAATCAACAAATGGGCATAAAAAGAAAAGGTTATACTTACACATCAAGGGAAAACATAAACCAACAAAGAATCAAAATGAATTATAAATCTGTGAATCTCTAATAAAAAATAAGAATCTACTGAGGAGAAGAAAATCACCCTACCTCTCTCTAATAAAGCAGGTCAAATACCTCATGAAACTGCAAAGGACACAGAGCTTTTAAAAGTATAATGGGGTTATTTCAGAATAAAAATTATGTTAAAATAACTAAAGACTGTTCACTTCATGCTCAGAAACATTTTTATCATTTGAAAAGGACACTGGAAAGATTGTTAACCTAAAAAGTGACCTGCTTTGGAATTATTCTTATACTTGAGTTCCCTTCACAATTCTATGCACATAATTACTGAATCCTAAAGTGTAGAAGGACCTCAAGAGGTCAGCAAGCTCACACCCCATCCATTTGCTGTGACTCTTAGATACAATACTATGTGGTGATTTAGAAAAGGTGATTGGCACTGTATTTGAAATGCTTCAAAGTTGAATATACAACTACCATTCCTACAAGTATCTGTATCTGTTTCTTATTCTCCATACTGGTTAAGTTAAAATATTAGAACCCTCTGGGTACTTAAGTACTTATCCAAGTTTTAAAAAACAAACTTAAAACAGGTAGGAGGAGATAGTTTACCAGTAAAAAAAACTGCATACGCAGTGCGGCAAATGAAGAACAATACATTTCTTTTAAAATTTCTACTTTGAAATATTTTCAACTACCATTAAAATCGTGATCTAAAAGAATATTTAATGCATTGGAAATTATGCGAAGTGAAAAACTCAGACACAAAATAAGTGTACATTAGATACCTTTTTCTATAGGCTCATAAGGCAGAAGTATATAGGTTATTTAGAAGGAGTTTTGTTTGGTTTTGTTTGTTAAAATATTTTCTGGCCCCATTCGCCAGCAAGGAAAGAGAAAAAGATCATAGAGAATATTTTACCTTTAAATTAAAATTATCTTCAATAATGCAATGAAATTTGAATCTTTGGACTGGGATATAATAAATGTAATAAGGAATCCTATCAGTCACATAAATCAGGAGTCTAGCTTTCCAAAAGAAGAAATCGGAGAAAAATATTCTAGTGACATCTCCGAGAACAGGGGTTAGCAAACTTAAAGAAAAAAAACTTGTCAAAGTTTCCATTTAAATAAAATATTTTGGGCTCTGCAGATCATACAGTCTCTTGTTGCAACTCTTAAGTCTGTCCTTGTTACATGAAAGCTCCCAAAGACAATACATAAATGGGTGCAGCTGTGTTTCAATAAAACTTCACTTTTACAAATAGACAGCAGGCTGGATTTCACACACAGGCTGGAGGTTCCCAACCCCTGCACTAAAGTATAAGCTCTCTAAAATCAAGGATTATCTCTATTTTGTTCCATTATGTATAAAAAGCAGCTAGAATAGTGCTTGGTAAAGAGGAGGTACTCAATAAACTTTTATAGACTAAATTACTTTTTTAATAAAAAAACAAAAAAGAATCCACAATTCTATTATATCTCTATTCCATTTAATTTATATTTCTAGAAGAGAGGTCATCACAGAAGTATTCAACTTATGTGTAACTTGTATCTACAAGTTGACCCAAGCAAATCAAGATTAAATTATGAAAAATGGTAAAGAAGCTTTTCCCAAAAATTATGAATGTGTTGTCTAACTCACCTGTTTTAAAGAAATATAACAGGGAACCTTTGCATAAGAAAAAACAAACAAACAAAAAATGAGTTCCAAATTCAAAATAGAGCCTCTAGGAAAGTGTTGCTCTCATTATAATTCCATTAACGAGAAAGCCTCTCCCACCACTTGTCCTTCAGCGACTGGGGAGCCCATGAGAGGATTTCTGGCCAAGTCTGATGGCTGTCACAGCCAATTATATGACAGAGGGCCAGAAGGTCAGGAATAAACATTCAGATAAGCACTAGAACAAATATGCATTTGTTAGATCAAGTAGAATGAAAATATTTTCTTCTTCATTAGTTACTTTTTCATTTGGTCACTCAGCCAAATGGTCTCTTTCTCAAGTAAAATGTAGAAATTAATGAAAATCCTGAACACTAGGGTAATTTTTTCATATTGGAGGGAAAAAAAGATACTTACAGACTTTCTGATATCTTTTGAAGAAAGGTCAATCAATTTCTTATTCATAGACCACTCTTCATCAGATTCCATTATGGCTTTCTAAGAAATAGCCATATATTAGTAAAAAATAATACATGTGCAAATACAAAAAGACAGTTTAAAAGTTAAATAATACAGTAAATTAATTGCAAGGTATATTATACATGGTAAGTCATTATTTTGAATAAATTAGGCTTCAATTTCTGTTATTTAAAATTGGAACTTCTTGATTTTTTTTATAATCCTATCTTTAGCCAAGATAATACTATTTTACTCATCCTTAAATCTGGTATTGAAGTTAACTTCAGCTCACCTTAATATGACAGAAACAATCCTTAATAAGACCAGGCAATTTAATATTGCACATAATGTGTGAACATAAAAGTTCAAAAATTCCTAAGATTCATAGAACTCTACTCAAATACACTTAGCTTTACTGCTCTTCTTAAAAAGATGAAAAGAGCAATTTATATGCTTTCTAGCAACCAAGTACTTAAACTGTATCTGGCCATATAACAAAAAAGTAAAATGCAAGGGGAAAATGATAGAAATGGTATTATAAGACTTTCTAGGCTTATAGTATGACTACTATTTATGGAAAAGAAATGTTTAATAGAAAGGCCAGGGTGATAAGTATAAAATAATCTCATTTTGTACAGTATCATTATTAATGGAGCAAATTAACATTCAAATAAGCACAATTTAAATACAACACATATACTGCTGTTCCCTATTAAAAAGGCATGGGATGTTTGTGTTGACACAATAATGTAGCATTCCCTGTGAAACTGAAGCCAAATACAATAAATGCATCTTTAATGAGCATATAAAAGGTTTAGTGTAGAAAAGTGACATATCATTCTGCTAAGAGATGATAATTCTGTCACTCAACATGAGCAACAGTGGCTGTCCTATGTTGTGTCCTATACTTCAATGCCTATAACCCTGATCACCGAAGAGTCTACTGAGGAAGTACCACCCCCCAGAAAAAGACCACTGAAGAACAATATAATAATTTTTCTCAACTGATTTTGTTTAATATAAGGTTGACATGGATTTTGAGATTATCTGGTCTATCCTCCTATATTTTAATAGCATAAGTCTTCAAATCAAATAATCAGATTGTTTTTTAAAATTCCTAGAAAGCAGGTTTTCACCTCTTTAACCTTACAAAGTTTCATAATCTTTTTATTTGAAATTTCACATCAATAAACTTTACCAGCCTAAACAGTTTAAACATTGTACATGCAAATCTTCCTACACCTACCTCACAATGTATTACCTCCTTTTCATTGCACATTGTTATTATTTCATATATGGTTCCACATTTATGTATTTAGTCTATAAATTATAGAGTATTCAAGTCAGTATCAAACACATGCTATTTAGTAAAAGCTGCTTGAATATTATAATAACACTTAATTAAGAACTCTAGTCATTTAGTATACATCCAAAAATGTATGTCAAGGTTAGATATTAGTTTCTCCTTACAAATAGCATAAAGAGGTATTAAATACTAAACTTACAGCAATAACTTGTCTCAGCAATTGTAATTTGTACTGTCTATATGTAACTATCTATAGCTCTTGTGAATTTTGGTAAGGTTTTTAGAGTTATGACTATAATTTTGACTTGGAAGTACTTCAAGGTAAAACCCTAATTTTTCATGAGAAATTAAAATAGAAATTACAAATTACCACTTGACAGTATATTCACACTTATAAATAAGCATGCTTTTAAAGGTCAAAATCCCAAATATCTTTCTACTTAAATTTATACAGAATTTTTTATGCTTTACTCCATTTCTTTATATAAAATTTAAGTATATTAGAGGGAAAAAAAAGAATGAAGATAACTGTATTCATAAAACATCACCACAGCAAAAAATAAGTATGCACGTAAAGACTATCTATAAATACCTTAAAATAGATGGGAGCCATATCACCCATTTCCTTTGGGAGAGGAATACATTCATAAACCATATGATACGGTTTCTTCATGTTCATATTAGTTTCTAAAAAGATGCAGTCCAATCCTTTATCTTCAAACATCTTGACCAATGATTTTCTAAACATCTGAAGAAAGGAAAATGGTTACATAAATAAAGCATTTAGAGAAGATGCAAAACACAAAAACAATAATAAAGTACAATGAATCCCTCTAAAATAAAAAACAAATGGTAAATATCTGAACTCCATAATGTTACTTCACTTTCTAAATCCTCTACATAATTTCACATATTTAAGCAACATTTTTTAAAACTAAAACTCACTCTGCATAGTTTTACGTGTATTAAATGGTTCCAGTAAACCAAAATAAGAAAAGAAAGCGATAAAATCAAATTCAGATTGTAAAATACGCAGAACTGACAGTAAAATCATAGAAAACATCCATAAGCCCAAAATATGCTCTGAGCAGGTAGGTATCCTTCAATTCAGTAGGAGACAAGCAGAATTCACTTCTAATTGTTTCCGTATGCTCACAGCACCTTCTTTTGCTTATTTCCATACATGTCTGCTGACCTTTCACTTGTAACCTATTTTTACATACAATCCGGTCCTATATGAAAATTGAATATACTAAAGTTGGCAAGTAAGAGTGTTTTCTTTTCCCAAAGAGCCCATCATTATTATAAAATCCATATTTTTTATGACTTTTTACTTATTCACTTATCTATTTATTTATTTTACACTACTAAGCCTGAAGAACAGTTGTTTATAGAAGGTGGTTGGGGTCCAGGATGTTCACATGTATTCACAGGATGTCCCTTGTAGTACAGGATGAAGCCGGGGATTAGAAGAAAGAGGAGGAGGCTGCAGACCAAGAGCCAAAAGCCACCTCCACCCATATCACCATGTGTGGATCTCCAAGGTATCTGAGAATTACATATTCCAACTTGGCCTTGTAGAATGTGATGCAAGTATATGTGCCTAAGTAGGAGGACGAGATACTTTTTTTTTTAATTTGTCAGCTTGATTTATAACTTAATATTTAATTAAATTTTTAAATTATGATCCTAGGTCACATGTAGAAATAATACAGAGCAATCTCATGTACCTTTAACCCAATTTACCCCAAAACTACACAGAACCAGGAAATTAATACTGATATTCTAGATACTGAACAACTCCAACACCATGAGGATCCTTCCTGTTGTCCTTTTATGGTCACACTCACTCCCACTCCCCCTTTCTTAAATCTTGTCAATCACTAATCTGCTCTCCATTTCTTTAATTTTGTCATTTCAAGAAAGTTATATAAAAAAACAAAACAAAGAAAACAAAAACAAATTCATAGAACCAAAGGGATGGTTACCAGAGGGAGGAGGTTGAGGGATGGATAAAAAAGGAGTAAGGGAATATCGTCAATAAGACTGTGGTAAGTTTATAGTGTCAGATAATTAGTGGGGTGATCACATTATAAGACATAAAAATGTAAAATCACTATATTGTACACCAGAAACAAATATAACCAATCTAAGACTGTATACCAATTACACAAATTAAAAAATAAATGAAAGAAAAAAAAGAATGTAATATAAATGAATGGAATTACATAATCTTCTGGGGCTGGCGTAGTTCACGCAGCATAATTCCCTGGAGAGTCAACCAGGTTGCTGTTGAGACATTGCCTAGTTACTACCACATGGAGATAGAAGTTCAGGTTCCTCACTTTGCCTCTGTTGACACCTACTCTGCTGGGTAGGAGATGAACATTCTGGGTTCCCACCAGGCCCTCACTGATAACATTATCGATCACTCATCACTTTTCTGTTTTCCACTTACTTGATAAAATAAGAGCAAGTAGGTATAAAAAAAAAAAAAGGAATTGAGTTATTATTAATTTGAGGTGAATTAGAAAGGTACCTAGTAAGCAACAGATACGGGACACACACACACACACACACACACACACACACACACACACACACACACACGTATGTGTGTATATATACTGAAGTCTCTCTACTTTAGACACTCGATTTGTTGTTTAATTCAAAGTCTGCCAAGATGCTAAATTCAAAGTTCCAATAATATAAGGGACTGCAGACTTTCTACCTCTATAATCTCATTAGAGGTGACAGTTAGATAAACCATTATAGATGATTATAGATGAATATTTCCCCTTTTAAAAATTCCGAACTTAGGTATTACACTTTATAAAATCCCATTAATAGAAATAGCACACGCACAACTGAAGCTAAATTACAATAAAAATAATAAAATATAAAATATTGGTATAAATGCCTAAATGGTAAAACTGATCATTCAAATTTTATAAGTTGCCATGCCCTCAACCTAATTTCTGCAGATAAAAACCCTTCTCAATAAATTCTGTGTTAACTACACTGTTTCATTTTCCTCTTCTTAGGCAAACAAGAAGACTAAATGTTCCAGCTTCTCTGGGACTTAGGTGGGGCTACATTCAGCTCTGAGTAATAAATGTATATATAAAAAATTAACTTTGCTGGCTTAAGGTATTGTGAGTTAGGTTTTATTTGCAACAGCAGTAAGAATAGTAAGATGGACAATTAACTGACATCAGTGATATGACTGAAGCTGCTGATGAACCAGAAAGTGACAATATTTAACTCTATTGTTCCCTCCATTCAATTGTATGTCCCAGATTTTGTTCTCATTCCTGAAACTAAAATACAAAATCAAATGGGAAAATAAACAAATTTGGTTTTATAACAGTTTTTTAAATTGTCTCTATTTTGTTAATTGTTACTATGTTTGTGAATTTTTATGTATTATGAATATTTTCAATTAATTGTCATTTAATTATCTAGTTCTGTCGTGAGAAGATAATTTTATATACCAGAAAAATAAAAAATTATTACTAAGATGGTACTATATATTTGAAAACCAAACTTTTTTAAAAGATAAAAAAGCAGCAGTAACAACAATAAAAATTTAGATAATCCAAAGATTATCTCACAAAGTTCCTTCCTTCATGTCTGTTCATAATCCTTTCCTGGTTTAACTGTTTTAGATTCTAACCTGGACAACAGTGAAGACAGACTCAAGATGTCATGCATTATACTGAAAACTCAACAGTACTAAATTAGTAGTGATGCAAGAATAGTTCAATATTATAAAATATATAAACATCATACTAATAGCTTCAAGGAAGAAACACACATTTAAGTACTTCTCTATGTATATAAAAGACTTTAATTTAAAAATATGAGTTTAATGGTATAATGTATAATTTGAAGTTCCCAACTCCATTAAGCAGGATTTCCTCCAAGCTCAATATAATATTTTATACATATTTAAATAATATTCATTTTTTTTAAAGTTACATGATAACTAAACAGTGAAGAAAGTTTTTTAGTTCATTATCATAAGATACCAAAATTATTTTATGCTTCAGAAAGAGACAGAGATCTCATGTTATGGGGATGACATAAAATTCCCATTATTCTGAGTAGAAAACACTTATATCCTTTGGGTAATCAATATTTTCCACATTTCTAAACTATGATTACTCATCTACATTTTTCATTTAGTTAACACACCTAAACTAAAATTATTTCCAACATAGTTAAGTAAACTATACTACAGGGTTTTATAATTCTTAATATTCAGCAATTCACGTTACAAAAAAATCAAGAAATTTGAATAAACAATTTTCAAATAAAAATGTATTTTCTTTAAAAATATTAAAGCTATATAGGATTGATCATGTAATATTAATACTAAAATTATTCAATTTTTTCTAAATAGAATGTCTAAAGTTATCCAAAGATAAATGTTATGAGATAGAGCAGAATATACATTTTAAACTCTATACCCTTCATAGAATGACCCCTTTCGAAAATGACATTAATTTTTAAAACAGCGCAAACCTACAAAAACAAAGAGAATAGAGAAAATACACTGAAAATCAGATCAGCCCACATATCTGACTTAAACACTAGAAAGCTGATTAGATACGTGGGTGGTGTGGGGGGGCAGGGAGTAAAGCAGGAATTGTAAAGAAAGCCAAGCTGCACCACAGAATCCTCAAAAGGCTTAGGAGTTGACAGTGCCAAGTAGCCATGGAAGTAGAAGTGAAAGTGTGGTGAAAAACAGATGGCATAGATGAAAGTCTTTTGAAAAAAGCAATTAACATGCCAGATCCCTTCCTCCACACCAGCAGAACACTATAGAGTTATCCTTTGGAGAAGGTTGCTGGGCTGGGGAAACTAGAGAGTTGAAAGTATACAGTCTGAAAAGAGGGGCATTATAGGAGGTGTTACTTAATGTTCTAAAATGTTCAACATTCTGCCACCCCACCCCAGCCTTATTCCCCAACTCAGCTCCCAGAACACTGGCAAGCTGACTTAGTGCTCTAGGCAAAAGATTAAAAAGATTCTGATTAAAAGGATTAAAAGGATTCTAAAGATTCTGACTGGCTCCAGGGAAAAGACCTAAAGGTACCAACACTGGAGGTGTCCGAATAAAATGGCCCCACCAAATCACTCCACAGTGAAGCCTACTGTAGATAAGCACCAAGGGCCCCCACCATCATACTGTTAACTTGGGGTGTTTAAAAAAATGAACCTACAGTGTCTGACTATAACATATGTTCCAGCGTATTTGTCAAACTGATAAGAATAAATTTAAAGGGGACAGAGTTTCACTATATATTTAATAAACTAAAAATCTGGATCTTATTCATTCGAAATTTATGATTATTCCCATATGCTCTGCTAAAATTTATCTTCGCATCTTCTATTAAATATAAGATCTAAAAATTCATTAAATGTTACTAGAGGTTGGTGATAAAAATCACTTGAATGAAATGGTTCCTGTATTAGCAAACAATATATTTTTCAATATTTTTTTAAATACATATATTCCCTAAAAGAGGTGAATGGCTGACCATAAGGATATTCACCAAGGCATAATTAATTTGAGTTTTTGTACATATTTGAAAGTAAAAACAAAAATCCAAAAAGCTACATTTCTTGAAGTAAGCTAGAATTCAGATATTCTGTGTGTTCACTATCTTACAGTAGTTTACAACTTCTAACAATTTTTTTCTTTTATCACACAAAGAGAGCTATTATTTGCATAAAGCGGTTTGGCTTTTCCTCCCTCACTCAAATTTCCATAATGCATATGGCTTATACAATCTGCTAAATTATAATGTAACCTGTGCTAGAATATACCATCCTTTGGGCAAAATTGATAGATGATTTTGTCTCTGCAGTTCTCACAACACCTGAATTATCTTATACTCACGTACTCAGCATATGTTGTACTGAATAAATTTCTTCTTTATCTACCTCAATGTTTTTCATCAAGTAGCTTAATTTCTCACAGAAATATAAAACACACAGGCCAGATTCTTGTATTACTTAGAATATTTTTGGCACTGTATTTTGCTCTAAGTTAAATCAGCTTTGCATGTATAAATTTTTAAAAGGCATTTCAGAAAAGTCCCAAAATAATTCTGAACACCAAATTTGCATACTTTCCATTTTAAATTATTGACAGCACTGGTATGTATTAGAAAAAAAAAATTTCACATCAAATATATTTGTCCACATTCTTATCCTTGTTAGGCCATAGATGCATTAAAACAGTTTGCCCTTTAACTTTCACAGCACAGACTTAAATATTACAGGGAGAAAGAGACTGAATTTCACTGAACGCGGTCTGAATATCTCCTCTTTTAGTATCTTTATCAGCATGATGCAAAAACTAGTATATGGTCTCTTCTGAAATCTTACAATTTTCACATTTTTAAACTAAAAGTCACTATAACACCTACTCGGCTGTCAGGTATTAGAAACACAAAACTAACATTCTCTCTCTCCCTCCCTCCCTCCCTCCCTCTCTCTCTCTCTCTCTCTCTCTCTCTCTCTTCCCCCTTCCTCCCTCTCTCCTTCCCTCCCTCCTTCCTTCTTTTTGGTAACCTGTGCTAGATCTTGATGTAATTCAGGTCTTGATATAATTTCACCTATGTTGTACCTTTCAATTTCTTAAAAATCAGCCACACACACACACACAACCCTGAATCTAAACTCTGGGTCAGGTTATGAAAGGAATAGTGAGAGAAAAATTAAAGCTGGTAACAAAATCAGCACAAAAATCATAGTAGCAGAATAAGTTAATAATTCCATTATAGGAAAATATGACAACTGCTGAATATAAATCTCTGACTTCCAAAATTTATTTTTTATTATCTGAAAATATCTTTCCTTTGGCTGTAAGTTATTAGCTTACTATAAGAATGATGATCTCAATGTTCCACAAAAGCATGGCTTAGAAATGTTCCACTGATTTTTTTAAGTAAAAATAATTATTACTTTGTCACAATTTATTTAGTAGACAAAAACTTTCAGTTATACACCTAAAGCTAATATGTTATATGTATATTATATCTCAATAAAAAACAATTTTAAAGCTTTCAAAACATGGAGTACATAAAGGATTATGGTGAAAAGATCCTGATCCATATATATCCGCACTATGAAAATGTATACGAATATTTAAGTTCAGAAAGTAAAATCATCCGACAAAAGTATAAAACTTGTTATAATTTATCACAATAGTTTTGTAAAAATTGCTTGTGAGCATTACATACTGACAATAGCAATGAGCATTATCATACTGACTTGAATTTCCTCCCAGATGTCTTCATCTAATAAAGTAGCTGCTCTGTGGTGCTGCAAAGGGACTATCAGGCAGTGCCCCTCAGTAAGAGATTGAAAGTTGGGTAAACATAAATAAACCTATGGGAAAAAATTGGAAAGGTGAAATGTTATTGCTATTTATTCTCAGTTGCAACAGATGAACCCCTAAAAGGAAACATGTTAACATTTAATAAAGTATACTTGTTTATAAGCAATATATTTTAAAGCCTTAATAGATATTTAATATTTTAAAAATATTTAAAAAGCCATGAAGATAGCTTTTAATAAACTGGAAATTAATAGCACGTCTCAATTTTAACTATTTTACATCAAAGATTAAGCTTACCCAAGGGCAGAATAAATGACACTTTTTCTTTGATCTGAGAAAGCTGTATGATATCAAAGCCCTTGAAATAATACAATTTTTGCAAGAGTAGAAAAAACACCATGGTCTAGTAATGGCAGAGAAATCTAACTGATGCCTATTAATTCAGGCCTTCCTTCTCTCACTGGCTGAGAAAAGAGAATTAACTCAACTAAGAAAGACAATGAAATAACCTCTGTATGTCTTTACTGCCCTGGTTAAGTTCTATTTGTTTACATACATGTATTACCTACAAGCTAGTGCTACTTTTCCATTATAAACTGTCCTTTTTAAAATTAAAAGGCTCAATTAGTATGTATGTAGTGAGCAAAAGGTATTCGCAGGAGCATAATGTTCTGCAAAAAGGCTTGATCTTATTTTCTGTTACTGTTTGTTGAGATTTTAGCTAGAAATATTTTGTATAGCAGACAATGTATGTTTGTTTAACAAAGTAATGCAAATTTTTTAAACTGCTGAGAAAGGACAAAGTAGTAGATATATTTACTTAAATTTATAGTAAAATCATGACCATATTCACAATTAAATACAGTATCAGTACTGATTCATTAATTGTAAAAATGTACTAATGTAAGGAGTTAACAGAGGAAACGAGTATGGAGTTTAAGGAGCTCTGTACTCTCTTCTCAATATAAATCTACAACTGCTCTAAAAGACAAACTGCACTTTTAAAAAAAGTAAAATATAGTGTTAAGACAAGGAGATGGCTAAATAACTTTTCTTTTCAAAAAATAACGAAGAGTCAGGGACAGCTGATGACCAGAAAGTTATTTAACTGACTCTAATGAGTACAATATTGTTTCATTAATGCATTTGGATTTGAAACATTAACTTCAAATATTAGACATTCAAGCTGAGTGAGAATTATTGAATTGTTTTGAAATACTATTTATCGTTTCTGCTTAACTGTACACTTAGAAACTCATTATCAAATATGATTAACTTAAGTAATAACTAAAAGGAATAATTTGTTATTGTTTATTCAGATTAATAAAATAACCTATTAGCTACCATGGAATAAAGAGGCAGTCAGATACTGTAGGAAATGCATTAGAAATAACTAATTGGAAAATGTAGATTGCTTCACAGAAGAGGAAAGCTGAGAGGAATGGGAAAAAGAATCTATGAGATAGTAATATGAGTTAAAAAAAACAAAACACAGAAAATGTCTGTTTACTGGCCAATGGTTTCCTTTCATCAGTGAATGAAAAATGCCTACTACGTGATTCAGCCTACAGAAGCAGGAGGCTAACAAAAGTTTTGTACACTTAACCCTCTGTGCTTCCCTGGACCCAGCCTGTCCTCAGTACACTAGGGAAAAGGAAGTCACTGAAAAAAACCCAAACTTCTCCTAAAGCATTTGAAACATTAGGAAAATTTTGTTTAATTTATTCTTACATTTTTTTAAAGATAAGGAGTCAGACTGAAGAGGAATGAAATATTTATACACAATCATAATTATAAAAATGTAAATGTGTATGTAAAGATCTGGAAAAGAAATTAGAAAAAATAATACGAGTTAACTGGTTAAAGTGGAGTTTTTTTAAATTGATTAAACTTTGAATCAAATTTTTACATTCGCCTTTTTCATAAAGTATGGAAGGAGAAGAAAAAGAAGGGTAAGGGAATAAAGAAACCAAAATCCAAACTGATAAACTGTTAATGACCTAAAGATAGTAAAGACTGGAGTTGGAATGGAAAAGCTAATTCTTTGGATACATAAGGGTGTGCATGTAAGTGTGTATATAAAATAAACAAATTAATTAAGGAAAATGTATATGTATGTTCCCAAAACTATGACTTCCTAAGACTAGCATTCATTCTTCTCATTACTTTTTCTCACTCACTTCACTCCAGCTACACTAGTCTTTCTCTTTCATGAATGTCAAGTTCATTTCCTCCTTAAGGCTTTTCACTCACTGATGCCCCTTCCTCAACTATTACTCATTCATATCTTCATGTTACTTGCTCCTTCTCGTCTTTCATATCTTTACAAAATAACTCCTCAGGGAAGCCTCTTTGGCCACCATTTCAAAAATACTCTCCCATCATTTTATTTCATTCCCCTTCCTTTTATTTGCTCTACGACTTACTATCACTTTCTTAAATCAGGAAAATTATTACTCTGTTTATTTTCTGTCCTATTTCATTAGAATACAAGCTCTGAGTCTCTACTTTCCCCAGTAACCAATTAGAGTTTGGCATATATCAGCTACATGATAATGATTTACTTAATGTAAGAATTAAATCACCAAATATTTATTGAAATAAGTGACTATTATTAGTGACTATTAAATAAGTGATTATTGAACAAATGATTGTAAATATGCATGTTTGGTATATGATGATGAGTAAAAGTTATCTATGCCTTCGTGGAACTTACAGACTATAGGGGAAGAGACCCAATAAACAAGTAAACCAAAATACATTAAACTTTTTCAAATTATGGGATAGTCTATGAAAAAATAAATAGAAATTATGAGGAAGTAAGGGAAGAAGCAGAAGCTACTTTAGACTGAGTAACTTTGAAGTGATTTTAATACTGAGAATCAAGTGACAATCTTGAAAATAAGTCTGTACAGCTGGTAAATGGCTGGGCCAGAATTTGAACTCAGGTAGTCTGGTTCCACAATCCAAGGCCTTAACCACTACCCAATGCTGTTTCTCAAGAGCAGAACCATACAAAATGTGAGCTTCATATTACTTAAATATTTATATTTACTATAAAGAAGATTCTAAGAATCACGGGATTCTAGAAAAAAAATATTTGAAACACAGAATAAGAGAAGACAGATTCCTTAGGAATCTTATAAGAGTATGAAGAAAGAGATAAACTACATATTCCACTAAATCATTTCTTTAGGGCAATAAATGTTATATTTCCTACCTTAACACCTATTGCAACAATAAGGTGCTTGGGAAATTGAGAGCTGTTGAAACAATACAGACATTTTTCCATTTGTGCAGCAAGACTCCGGTGTTCTGCAATAGCTTGTTTCCTTTGGTTCTCTTCCTCTTCACCAAAACGCTCTCTCTCGGCTGCTTTGGAGACAAACATGTCATCCAGAGTATAATAGTCTCCATCTGTTTTTCCCATAAACTGAAAAATCAAAATAACAGTAGTCGGAAGATAGTAGCTAAGATTTTATTGTACTGTAGCACATGGAAGTCATGTTCATAAGTTCTACGATAAAATTCTTACATTAGAAAAAAAGAAAAAAAATGATTAAAATTTAAGCTTGACCTTCAAGGGTCAATCCATCATCATCGTCATCATCACAGCTAAAGTTTACTAATTACTATGTGCAATTCTATGAAATTTGATTGTTTTATACTCCTATGAAGAGGGGATCATTCTCATTTCCATTTAATAGATGAGGAAACTGAACCACAGAGAGGTTAAGAACTAGTTCACTTTAAAATTAGCATATATAGAGTCATATAGAACATAAAACATTTTTCAACTATATCTCCAGGTACCTTCTCCATACCTCCCCAACATAAACTATAACACAAACTATAGATGACATTTTTATAACACACAACACAAATTTTATTTACTTATTTTATTTATGTCTGATTAAAATCCTCGAAGAGCTCTACATTGTGAACAAGATCAAGATCAAACTCTAGTTTGGTCTTTTGAATCACAGAACAGAAAGGTACAGTGGTTAAAAGCTTGCACTCTATAGTTGGAAAGACCGTGGTAAAACTCTATCACCTTGGGCAAGTTATTTAATCTCTCCATGCTCTCTCTATGCTTTATTTCTTCATTTTACAATGGTTATAACAGTATCTATAATAGGGTTATTTCACTTAATCCTTACAACACATGCCTAGCACACAGAAAAGACTCATAATTGTGAGCCACCATTATTACAAATCTTTTCAAGATGTGGCAATGATGACCTCTCCAGGCACATTTGATCACATCCCTATGCAAACTCTATGCTCCAGCCACCCTATTTTCAGTGCCCAAAAGTACAGTTTTCTTCAGGCTTGGCACATATAACTCTCTAATCAATTTTCCCATCAATTCTGCCATTCTGCTCCTACTCATATTCAATCTGAGGCTCCATTTCAGTTGTCACCTCTATAAAAGAACTTCCCTAGATCTTCCATGCTCCTCCAGCACTATAACCACATCAGTCTCATGAGCACAATGTATCATAAGTGCTTATTAACTTGTGTTTTTCTTCCATTAGACTAAGTTCTAAGTTCTACTTAGTCTACTAACTACCAAAAAGAGAACTACCTTTTATCATCAAATACAAAGCAATAGCAAGATGCTTGAATCTTAACTGATATTTTAAAGAGTTGATGAAAGCTGGAGGGCTCTGTGTCAGAGAAAGTAGACTGGAAAGCAAAGAATATTTTGAAGGATAAAGAAGGTCATTTAATAATGATAAGAGTCATACCATCAAGAAGACATAACAATCCTAAAGTTTATGTACCTAATAACAGAGTTTCAAAATATATTACGTAAAATTTGATAGAATTGCTGGAGAAATAGACAAATCCACAACTGTAGTCATAAATTTAAATACCTTTCAAACACTGATAGAACAAGTAGAAAATCAATAAGCACATAGAAGACTTGAACAAACTATCAATTAACTTGACCTAACTGACACTGATAAAGATTCTATCCAATGTCAGCAAAATACATTCTTCTCAAGTGCACAGAGTACATTTACCAAGATAAATAACATTCTTGGCCCTAACATAAGTCTCAATAAATTTAAAAGGATTCAATTAACATAAAGTATGTGCACTGAACACAATGGAATTAAATAAGAAATTACAACAGAAAAATATTTGGAAAACCGCCAACTATTTGGAAACTAAATTTCACACTTCCAAATAACCAATGGATCAACAAAAAAATAAAAAATAAAAAAAATTAAAAAGCAGAAAAAAGAAAAAATACAATAGATGCAAATATGTGGGACGGTGCTAAAACAGTACTCACAGGGACAATTAAAGCATTAAACACCTGTATTAGAAAACAGGAAAGGACTAAATCAATGTCACCTTTCATCTTAAAAAAACTACAAAAAATAAAGAAATAATGAAAAAATATAAACAGAAGAAAATTTCTAAAATATTATTATTGAGAGAATCAGGTAAAAAGGTTATTAGTTAGGTATTTCTCAGAGCACATCGGCTTCCTTGTCCATACTCGGAACTGATTTTTATCTTCTTTTTCTCCATATTAATCTTTGTATATCTTGCTATTCTTTCAAGTTTGTCTATTTATGTAAACTGCTATAACTTACAAATTATTATTTTAACTTCAGATCTGTATCTCAACTGTAGTGCATTACATTTTGAAAAATGTCAGAACTGTTCACTAAATGTTTTTCATAATAGTGACCAACTATGTGCTAGATATTAATAAAAACTTTAAGTACTCTCTCCAAATATCCCTGGCAACACAGGAACTGTCATTCTCACTTGTACATATTAAAAAGCTGAGGCTAATAGAGACTAAATAACAGTCAAAATCACACTGCTACTAAAAGACAGAATACAGAATCAAACACAGGTTGATCCAACTATGAAATTGAAGAGTGCCAGGTATATAATAAGCCTCTCTCACTTAAGAAATCCACCTTTAAAACATAGAAAGGGTATATCTTGAATATATAGTCTTTGAAGCAGAATAGAGAATTTGAAGAAAACTTAAATTTCATCTAGAATAAACATACCCAATTAGGTTAAGGTACTTATCCAAGAGAACACAGATATCTAATAGGTAATTATCTTATTTGAAATATATTAGTAGGAGAAAAATACAGACTTTTATATATTAACTGGGCTTTCATATGATATATGATTATATCAACTATTAAAAAAAGTTCATAACTGATCAGAGAATATATTCAATTCAAATGAAATCTCTACATATGAGACAGTGTTTTTATTCTTTACATTCACAAGTGTTGTCAAACTTCTCTGATTTATTCATAGTGTTGAATTAAACAGGGTACAGTCTTGCCAATTGAATCTGAATGATTCTTCAACATAAATGAAATAAAATATGATATTCATCAATCCAAGAACAGTAACTATAATTCCCTCCTCCTAATATCCTCTAATTTTTTGCATTTTTTTCCATTATCTTGTCTTTGGGGTTAGATCCAAAATATTTGAAATTTGTCAGCCATGTACACATCATCTATAACCTTTAGCCCTTTCTATCTTTGGCAACGTAATTAACATTTAAAAAATACTGTTTTAATGGATGGACTATTAACAAATAGTGGAGAATGTATTAAGTCTAAGGGGGAAAAGTGAAAAAAAACTGCTGGAGGAAAGAAGGTGAAGATGACCACCAGACAACGGCCCATCCTCATTTAATTCACCAAGTTCCCCATCATCCTGAAGTAGCCGGCTGGACAGAACAGTGAACTGGCCTTTTCAAGATTTAGTTACAAGTGCTGGCTAGGTGACATTTTGTGATGATAGGGCAATGTTCTCCAGGATGAAGTGTATACTTAAACCAGCATCCAAACCACGATGTTGCCTCTCCCACAGCTGGGATTCACAGGTCTGAGAATCTAGGTGAAAAAATAAGAGTGACCCATCTCACTCTTGTCCCTTTTGACACACTAGCAAATTTTTGCTTCTCATCTCTTTGACTTTAGGCCCTACTGGTCTAGAGGTCTTAGTTCCAAAGGGAGGAATACGTCTACCAAGGGACACAACAATCACTCATTGAACTTGAAGTGAGACTGCCATCTGGCCGCTCTACTTCCTCGTTCCACTGAATCAAGAGGCAAAGAAAGGAGTTACTGTACTTGCTGGAGTAACTGATTGACTGTCAAGGGAAAATTGGGCTGCTATTACACAACTGAGGTAAAGTGAAGAATATCTAGAATGTCGGAGATCTTTTGGGGCACCTCTTAGTATTCTCATGGCCTATGATTAAAGTCAATGATAAACTACAACAACTCCATTAAGGCAAGATTGCTAATAAGTGGTCCAGACCTTCGGCAGCTAAGGTGCTGCTGAAAGCAAAGGGAATATGGAATGGGTAATAGAAGAAAGCAGTTGTAAATGCTAGCTAAAACCACATAACCAGTTTCAGAAATTAATACTGTAATAGTTGTAATATACCTTCAATATTTTTATATGAATACTTATGTGAATGTACATTTAAACATTAACCAAAACTTTTTTTCTTTTCATCCCCTTACCATCTAACACAAAATATATTATAATGTAGCTTTGTATTCTATTCCAGAGAAAAGGTTAGCATGTTTTTGGTTGTATATAAGATAGTTATATAATGTTAGACAAAAGCATGACTTTCTTATTTTCTTTATTTGGAGATTAAATACAATTTAAGGCGATATACCAAGGCAATATATATATATATTGACAGAGTGACCATGCCTTATATCTATCTATCTATCTATCTATCTATCTATCTATCTATCTATCTATCTAGATAGATAGATAGATAGATAGATAGATAGATAGATATAAGGCATGGTCACTCTGTCAATTTGACTAGTCTGACATACATTTACCAGAATTCCCTTCTGTTTGTGTTATGGTTAGGGTGGGCAATGAAAGAGATTCTTATGGAAGGCTTAGAGTGCCTGCCCTCTAGACTTCAAGCTCCAACATCAGATGCAAACACAAAAGCCTTAATGAGACTGCTTAATCAACGCCCACAATTTCATAAGGTCAAATCCCTGTATGAAACCTGTATCTGTTATCTCTTAGTAGTTCTGTTTCTCTGACTGAAAAGTGACTGATACAGATTTAACCTTCTAAAAATAGCAGTAACAAGCTGCTTTTGTTCAGGGACTATGCTTGTATATTCTTTCAAGAATGTTCCAGGAATAATATTATTTTTAATATCATTAACCACTGTTTAGAAGTAGTATGTAACAGTACAGAAACTGAGACATTTCAAATGTCAACTAAAATTAATGTAATAATGAAGTAAAACCATTCTTTTTCTGCTTCAGTCCACTATCTGTAATGACTAAATCCAAAAATACTATTTTAGTATGGTCCAATTTGAATGTAGTCAATTATCTCCCTTCTCTAGTCCTATGTCCTGGTTGCCATGTTATGACAGAAAAGTCACTAAATATTGCAAATGGTTCCACTATAAACTCATAAGCTGAACTAACTCTTCAACACGATTTTTAAAAACTCCCATTTTCCACAGTAGCTATTTTGGAAGATCACCATTAAATTCTGTATACTCCATCAACTCCCCTCTCACTCTCAGTAGATGGGCTCAAAGAGAAAATTAAAATTAGACACGAATTTCCTCATCTTCCTACCTCCAGACCTACAAAGCACCCAGCAAGCACAGGGCTTGTACTTCTTCCCTACTGCTATAATAAAAGGCACATGTGTTCCTATTCAAATTAATCCTGGCATCCATTCACTGAACTCTAATCCCTTTCTATACACTCTGGATAGAGTCTGCTCAGATAAGTCACTCATAACTTCTCCATTTTTTCCTTTATTATCGGCCTTTCCTTCACTTGCCAACAACTCTTCCAAATCAGAATTTAAGTATTCGAGCATGCTAAAGATTATTCTGTTTTAAATATGCTTTTGGAATGCATTCCACAGTCAAAAGCTAAATCTCTTAAATATCAAGAGAAGAAGTCAGAATTTTATTAAATAGTGACTGATAGCTGATAATAATGTGGGAGATGTCAAATTGTGAATGATATTTAGAATACAACCATTATTGAAAAATGGTAGAATAAGTCCTTCTGAAGAGCCAAATTTCCAAATAGCTATAGGTTTACCACTGATGTATAAAAACATTTCTTACTGTAGTCACTTTGAAAAGAAATGTTCCCAAACAGTATTATAAACATTCCTGCCTTTTAAAATAGAATATATGGAACTTAATCTTTCCCTGATAATACAGGATAATTACTGGGACAATTACTATAATGTGTTATAATTCTAGAAAGGCCCTCTGGAGGTCTGGTTGCTTCTATGCTAGCTATATCAACCAAGACATCCGTGATTTTTTTTAGTTATTTCTCTCCATTTTTCCATCTTATTCTTTGCTCTGTGTATTAAGTCAGCTGTCAGTTCTCATTGCTGTAAGCATTTCTCCTTGTGGTAGTCTGTTTTCCCACTTCTAACCTCCTGATTGTATTATACTTCTAGTCTGAAACTGGATAACCAGGTATATTAGAATTATATATATATATACATATATAAAAGTTGGGTTCTTGAGGCACCTTCTCCAGGTAATCAATAAATAGTTGTTATATTTTGAGTAAAAACAGAAAAGCTAGCCTACAATCTATAAATATTTGATTAGCATCAAGAGAAGAGACATAAAATGCTATATTTTAAAACCATGACATATCATGGGGAAAAAAAGGGTTCATATGTTTGTCTTATTCACTGGCCTACAATGACATCCTAGCCAGAAGCAACTTTTTGAATCTTGTTTCTTCTACTACTAATCACCATTTGTACACTGCATTATTATGAGGCTAAAATAGTCACTATAATCTGTTAGAAGAATAAAATAAGGAAATTAATTCTATATTTTCAAAATTGTTTAAGATTATTTCAAACTCAAAGACTCACGAGTAATTATTTTTCGAAGTGGAACTAAAGCCAAGTGGCAAAGACAAAGAAGAGCAAATGATGTACTAAAACAACGTAACTGTGCTTTTGGTCTTCACCTTACACATTCATACTATGTGAAGTATTATATTACCTAGCTCTTTTACAAATAAAACTCTCATAGTTCATAAAGAACTAGCATCATTATCACCTAGTTTGTTGATAAATACTAATTTTCAAGTGTCAACTTCATGAAATGACTAAAAACATACCCATGTTTCAGTTTTTCATATAACTACCAAGCAAGCATACAAGTCAAGTGATGATTAAATAACCATTAAGTTTCAGTTGACAGAAAAATCTCAATTGAAATACATCCTATTATAGCAATTCTTAGCTGAAAAACTATTTTTAAAAACTGCTCTCTTGTTAAATCACGTACCACTGTAATGCTAGAAACTCAGCAGCTAAATAGATATGCCAAATGGATCATAATTTTGTCTACTAACAAAGTCTGTTTTAAAAAAAAAGAACAAGACAAGAAAAACCATGGAATTCCATCAAATTATATTAAAATCTTATGAAATTACATAACAAATCATTCACTTCCAGATGGTTTAAATCCTAAAGCTGATTTCTTAATTATATTTTTCCCTACAAAACATCTGGGAATTAAAACTAACTTATTAGAACTATCAGTTTTTATTGCACAAGAATGAGTCACTTTCATAAGTGATTTCTTCATGGAAGAAAAAAAATCACACACACAAATTATTATGAAAAGAGAAGAAATCACTGATGTTAAATCATAGAAAAAAAACATTTTATATTTCATGAAAATGAAAACAAAACAAAATAAAAAGCTGGGGTAGCAATACTTATACCAGACAAAACAGACTTTAAAACAAAGGCTATATAGCAAGAGACAAAGAAGGACCCGGCAAACCCACTTCTGGATACTGATCCAAAGAAACCCAAAACACTACTTCAAAGAGACATGTGCATCCATATGTTCATTGCCGCATTATGTACAACAGCCGAGATATGGTGGCAACCTAGCATCTATTAATGGATGAATGGATAAAGAAGAGGTGGTACATGTATACAATGCAATATTACTTAGCCATAACAAGGAATAAAATCTTGCCACCTGCAACAACATGGTTGGTTGGACCTGTTGGGTATTGTGCTGAGTGGAGTAAGTCAGACAGAGAAAGACAAATGTCATATAATTTTACTTACATGTAGACTCTAAAGAACAAAATAAAGAAACAAACAAAACAGAAACAAACTCATAGAGAACATTTTGATGATTGCCAGATGGGAGTTGAGGGGGTGGGCAAAAAAGAGGATAGGATTAAGAAATACAAATTAGTAGTTAAAAAATAGTCATGGAGATGTAAAGTACAGTATAAGAAACATAGTCAATAATGTAATAACTATGTATGGTGTCAGATGGGTACTGTAGTTCACTTCGTAAGTTATTTAAATGTCTAATCACTATGCTGTATACTTGAAATTAATATAATATTGCATGCTAAATGAAAAATTAAAAAATTATTAAAATAAAAAAGAAAACCTTATCTGAAACATTGAAAATGGAAGTGGATATTACTGATGCCATAAGAAGCAAAAGAGATTCGACCTATCAATGAGCAAACTCCTAGGGTAGTTTTTAATTCCACATTCTCTTACTACCTACATAAATAAAAATAAACTTTAATGTTAGCTTTTACAAGCAACTCACAACATTTTTCATTAGAATATTTACATGTCTAAAAGACCTGGGAACGTTATAAGTAATCCCTGTCATCCTTGTTTTGCTGTGCGGATAATTTCTGTATAACACATTTAATAAGACTATTCAACAACATTTATTCACTTTTTAAAAAAATCAGTATTGTATAATTTTACTTTTCCAATGTTTCCATCTGTAGCATTACTGGGTCATGTATATTATGCCAGGAGGTATAAATATCCTGAGCCCTCCCTAAGGTCTTTGCTGGAAGAGGACAATAACAGGAATTAGTGGCAGAACTTGAGAATATTTGCTAATATGGTACTGGCTTATATGTAATTCTATGTATTTGATATTTAAATTAAGGCATGGATTACAGACAAACGTTTGTTTTTTTTTTTTAAAAGGTGCTATTAAAATTTCGCTAGTTTTATTCAAGCAACTTAATAGTTAATATATTCTCATCATGCTATTTGTTAAGCATTTGAGCTTCTAAAAATATCACTGCTATTTTTGAAACTTAAAAACATATACATTCAATTCTTGATTCTGTGTACTACAAATCAACCACACATTCCAGGAAATTTTCTCCATTATCTGACTATCCCTATCACCACACCTCTTCTTTCTGATAAAACCTGAATGACTATTTCTCTGCAGTTCAGTGGTATGACAACTTCAAAATTTTTTTAGATGTAGAGAAGGTTGATAATAAAAAGGACAAAAACAAAGAGATGAAAGATTGTGCTTGGTTTTAAAATAATATTGTTGCAAAATCAAAACAGGCATTATTGAGAACAACAGAAAATAGAAAACAAGATTCGAGATGAGGCTGGAGAGGTAGAGACCAAACTATTCAAGGTCTTGTTAGGCCATATTTAAGAATTTGGTCTTTAACCTAATAGAAACCAAATGGCATTTGAAATGTTTTAACACAGAGGCCAAAAGATCAGATATACATTTTGGGAAAAAAAAAAAAAAATTCCTCTGCCTTCAGTGAGGTAGAGTTAAGAAAGAATTAGAAGGTAAGAAGGAATGCCAAAAAGCACCTGCAACACTACTTTCACAGACCTGGTGTAACAGTGGGAATAAAGAGAAGATGATTGATTAGGAATAGGGGGAGGACAAAATTGGTGACAGACTTGATGTGGAAAATTAAGGAGAAGTGTCACTGATAAATCCTAGCTTTCAGACCTAGGCTAGGTAGTAGTACCATGTACTGATAAAGGAAAAAACTGAAAATGAATCAGGGCTCAGGAAAGGGAAATATGACCATTGGCAAGCTACTCAGTATCTCTGAGCAACAGTTTTTCTTTATTAAATGGGGTTAATAATACCAATGCTGTCTAATAGTTATAAACATCAGTGTATGTAAAGAGCCTGGTATGTAGCAAAACCTAAAAGAACAGTAGTTATTATTCTCTCCTAGAGCACAGTTTTCAACTAGGGGTGACTGTCAACGGGACATTTGGCAATGTCTAGAGATATTTTTGGTTGTCATGACATGGCGTGAGTGTGGATGCTACTGGCATCGACTGGGTAGAAGGTTAGGGATGCTGCTAAACATTCTACAATAGACAGTCTTCTGATAACAAAGAGTTAACCAGCCCCAAATATCAAAAATGCCACAGGTGAAAAACCCTGTTCCAGAGGGATATAATCACATTGTTGCAGCAAGGAAAGTTCTTTTGTATTCATTGATTATAATGACCATCTACGTGAATTGAGGAGTTAAATTATTAAATTGTTTAATCTTGCAAATAGTTTCCAAATTCAAGCCTAGAAATTGAAGATGTTTGTGAATAGCTAAATACTAAGCATACAAAAATGTCTTCTAACCAAGTAAGTGAATTTGTTTTCCTATTTTGATGTTTGAGTAAAAAAACATGAACTATAACAAACTGTCACCTTATAAAAAATCAGATACTAAGAAAAACTACATGAAAATTGAAAACTGAAAGCTTTTCTTAGCATCATTATGTAGAAACAATGATTTGCAACAAATATATTTAAGTAATATTGCATTACTACACAGGGCTTACCAACAGAGAAAAACAGATTACAGTCTAATTCTTACATAAGCATTTCAACTTTTATGACAATTTTTAATCAAAATTTTTATCAAAACTGTGAAACTATCTTTCAAACTCCAAGGCCTCAAATGTACTAGAAAAAGAATTAGTTGATTCTAATTACTTAACAGACCAAAATCTGAGAGAACTGCAGACAGATCTCATAAATCTCACCATGGTCAAAAACTAGGACCTGACCACAATAAGATACTACTTCACACCCATTTAGGACAGTTGCGTTTAAAAAGGATTAAAAAAAAAAACAGACAAAAGAAAAAAGATTGGTAGTTCCTCACAAAGTTGAACATAGATTGAGCAATTCCACATTTACGTATACACATCCAGAAGAACTGAAAGCAGGGACTCAAAAGACACTTGTACTCCAATCTTCATAGCAGCATTATTCACAATAGCCAAAAGGTAGAAAATGACCCAAATGTCAATCAGCACATGAATGGATAAAAAAAAGCGTGGTATATACATACAATGGAATGTTATTCAGCCTGGACAAGGAATGAAATTCTGACACATGATACAAAATGGATAAACCTTGAAAAAATTATGCTAAGTGAAATAAGCCAGACACAAAAGGACAAATATTGTATGATTCCACTTATATGACGTACCTAGAATACGCAAATCCATAGAGACAGAGAAAGAACAGAGGTTGCCATGGGCTAAGGGAAACACAAAGGTGGGAACAGGAGTTATTGTTTCATGGGTCCTGAGCTTCAGTTCAGAATGATGAAAAAGTATGGAAATAGATAGTGGTAACACAAAATCACAGAGAGGTGCACAACATCATGAATGTACTGAATTGCACAGTGAAAAATGATTACAGTATTAAGTTTTTTGTTATGTATATTTTACCATAAAAAAAAAAAAACAAATAAGATTGAACTAAAGTATATTAAATAAATTCTGGTGTTCCCACCCCTAAGTGATGTTCAGGAAAAAAATAAAATTTGTTATACAGCATAGACTGGATTTAAGCCTAAATCTTTTATAAAATAAACAAACTGAATGAAAATTTATTTTATTCTGTTCCACATATAAGCAAAATATCACCTCTATCAATCTATAAAACCAAACTTCAAATTTTCTTTAAAGGATGTCACAGGAAAATATACATAATTTCACACTCTTGGATTAACTATTTCCAACACTAATTTCAACCCCTTTCCGATGAAAGTTTATGAAAATGGAAATAGCTACCATGAGAACTTAAACAATGAAAGGATGCTGCAATGGGTTGGCAATTTTGACATTCCTTATCTTCTTCTAATCATGCCTTTAAGAAAAGTATGTCACTTAATCTCTTAAGATTTGTTATTAATATTGGCTTACTAAAAAATAAAAAAAGCATTTAAGTTCTACTATATATTCTGGAAATATGTACTTTGTATTTAAAGACTTCCATCAAAAAATATATCAACTCGTGAGTGTCACAAATTCAGGAAAAATAAAATTATCAATAGAAACACAAGCATCCTTTAATAGAAAATAAAATCATCTTTTCTTACAATTTAAAGTAAAATCTTAATTACTTTAAGTCATTCTTTCCCTTCCTGTCTTCTCTTGTACCTTCCATTTGCCCTCCCCTTCAGTCCATTTTTAACACACTATCAGTATAAAAAGTATAAAATTACTGCCCACAGTGCTAACAAAATTAATGAGGAAAGATGTATATAGATCTCATGAAGATGTGCCTAAGTTTACGTTGCCAAGGAAACACTGACGTCTTAGATTTTAAATGGAAGAGTTTATATTTAAAGAAGGTTGGAGTCAAAAGAATGTATTTTAAGAAAGAGCAAAGCACACACCATTTATTCCCAAATACCAACAAATGGCACATGGCAATTGTACAAAGACAATTAAATTTAGGAAACAATCAACAACTATCCATTAACCTGAGTCATCTAAAAGGCAGTACTGTTTAATGAAAAAAGCTGGACTGGGAGTTAAAAGTTAATGCTTCTGGTGCTGGCTTTTACAATTCATTAGCTTTGGGAACTTGGAATACTTACTTAGCCTCGCATGAGCCATTTAATTCTCTTAGTCTTAGTTTCATCATTAGTAAAATGTAGAAGGTTAAAGCAAGATTAGTAAAGTCCCTTCCTACAATCGAATATTCTTTAGTTCTATGATTTTGAAGAAACTTTCAAAAAGTTACTATATACCTATTTTCTTAGGTATATAATAAATACACTGTCACCTATACTCTAAGATATATATACAGTATGATAATAGATGTACATACTGTTCTTTGTCAAGATATTTTTTATTTTCTCCTTATTTCATTAATACTCAGAAAAAAACTGAGAAATACAGAAAGGATAAAAAGACCAACAACCACTATTTCCCTAACCAAATATAAAAATATAATCAAGTTTATATTTGGCATGAGATACCTTTCTTAACCTAGATATAAGAAAGAGATGGTATTAATGATTTAGTGGTAAAATACAACTGTAAAGAAAGTGAGCATAATCTGAATTTCAGAATTATAAAAAAAGAATGGACAGTAAAAATTAAATAAACAAATAAATATAATACAAAAGAGTAGAATTGAATACAGACCGGAAGTAGTATCAAATTTGCTGTTCAATCCGAAATATTTCCTCTTCTCAGTTTAGGTGAGGACACCAGGTATTACTCTCAAAAGACTTCCCCTGGTCTTTCACAGTAATTTGCACGTCCATAATTACTAGATTCATTTCTCATAATTATTTATTGAATGTGTCTTTTTTCTCACTAGATTACAAGCTTCCTAAAAGCAAGGGTCATGTCTTCCTAAAGTACCAAGTGTATCAGTAGAACACCTCACACACTGAATGTAGTCAATTAACATTTTTTGACTGAATAAACAAATAAACAGGAACTTGATTTATATCAGTTATTACTGACTGGTTACTTCTCCCAAGGCCTTTTAGATCCATTTTCAGAGTAACTACTAAGTAAAGGAAGGACCCAAATTCAAAGACATTTGCCATAAAAATACATATCATTCTGATATCCTGCACCAAGGACTGACAAACCATGGCCCACAGGCCAAATTAGGCCAGGTACCTATTTTGGAAATAAAGTTTTGTTGGAATACAGTCATACCATTTTATATATCGGCTCTAGCTGCTTTTATGCCACAATAACAGAGCTGGTAATTGCAAAAGGAAGCTAAAAATATTCACAATCTAGCCCTTTAGAGAAGTTTGTCAACCTCTATCATAGACTAATAAAAGAAAAAACACAGGGTAATGAGCTCTTGAGCTCTTTTCACGAAACTATTTAACATCGAAACTATATGCCAATGATATTATTCTCTCTAAAAATGCAGTAAGTCTTTTTGCTCTCAGACATGGGCACATCACGAAAGAATGTTATTATCAAGCCAGATGCACCTGACACCCTATTACTGGAGAAGCATGCAGATTACATATCACATCCTGTGGCTCAAAGAAAGATTATAAGTACTGTATGAGTACCTGAGAACGAGTAGCATCTTTTGGGGTCTGACTATAAGAGATCCCATTGGACAACTACACCGCATAAATAAGGAAGAAATTCTCAAATTTATGAAGTCATGTCAACAAAAGTGGTGGAATAGGTGCTAGCATTGGACATGACCTCATCTTTTGTATACTTTGAGTGCTGCCCAGATTCGTATTCTGTATGTTAGTATTAATGTTATTGATGTAAAGAAAGTTGTGAAATATGTTCAGAGTCTATAGAAAGAAGAGGGTTCTTTTGCTGGAGATATTTGGGGTCCCACTAAGCAGCTGGTCTAACTGGAGTTAATGGTCTGCTTTAAGTGCCAGCATGCACTGGGCTAGTTATATCAGCATACAGAAGCATTGGAACAGAGGGGGCCGGTCTAAAAGATAAGGACTGAATACAGCGCAGGCTGGAGAGAAGAGCTGCTTCATGGAATGTCAAAATCTACTTTTATATACTAGAGATAAATTAATACGAGATTCTCTTTTTGTGCAGTGACAACTTTGGGTCTATTGGGGAAGCGGGATGTTATTAATGTGGAAAAGGCAATCGTATTTGTTTTACCATGTATGAACTTCGATGGTGGATTTCGTAGTAGACTAGGTTCTGAATCCCATACGGGGCAAGATTCCTGGCTATTACTAAGCAGCTGAATCAAGTAAATTCTGATTCACTCGGCTGGTGGCTTAGTGAATGACAGTTACCTTCAAGAGGACTCAATGCAAGGCCAGAGAAGTTACCAGATGTATGTTACTCATGGGGAGTGCTGGCTTTCCTAAGATAATTGAAAGGCTTCACTGGACTGAGAAAAGAAAAACTGCATCGTTTTGTATTTGTATGTCAAGATGAAGAAACAGAAAGATTTGCAGACAGGCCAGGAGATATAGTAGATCCTTTTCATATTTTATTTGGAATTGCTGGATTGTCACTTTTTGGAGAACAGGTAAACCTATTAGTCCTGTTTTTTGCATGCCTGAAGAAAGACTTAGGAGAGTGAATGTTCAGCAGGAACTAGTGAGCTAGATTTATTGACGCAAAAGTTTCTTAGTGTAGTTTTGCCATCTTAACATTTTTGTATTTGAAGTGCTTATCAAACTTAAAAATGACCACGTTAATATTTTGTATATAAATTGTATTTTTAATAAATTACATAATTATACCTATTGTAAAATAAAGACCTTGTCTTCAGTTTAAGATTTTCTTCTAGAATGCTGTTATTCTAAGTACAATATTTTATGTTTCAAAGCATTTATATTTTCCATAACAGTAATCGTTAGTTTAAGAACTGTTTAGTTGAAAATCTTATTTCTACTTGATTTTCCCACATGCTCCCTTCATGTTATGTAATGACAGTTCATGTAAACTGGTCTGCGTCAATGATAAAAAGTAATAATCCCCATTTTAAATATGAATGAAAATATTCCCAAAAATAAATGGCTATTGAAATTTTGGAGTAAAAAATGCAGTAACAACTACATTAGTTCATACTTTTTTAAGAGTAAAGAGATTAAGCACAGTATTAATAGAAATGGTCAATACTCTAAATACTTTGTTTTTTATAAGCTTTTTAGCATTTCTTCAAATTTCTAGGAAAGCTGATTTTAATTATTAAACATAAAAAACAAAAATTGCTACTATGCTATGGTTAATTATTTGCCATGATGAACAAAATCATAATGCCAAATCAGCATTTTTATAGTAATCTGTAACTCCATTAACTCTACCACATAAATGGTAGGAATGGGCATTACTCTGTGTATTTAAAAAGTTTATCTTTTCTATAAGAAATTACCTAAGATGATTCAAGCCAACCTCTTTCCTTCTGCTATCATATACAAATTCATCTTCAGCCAAAAATAAACAAAAAGACATGATAAAGTTATAACAACTGACTGCAGGAGGGGAAATGGGAGGGCACTTAATGCATTTCTTTGGTTGCTACAACAAAATTAACATCTACATTAAATAATACAAAGAAAATTTGCTCAGAATAAAACGACACCCTTTTGAAAATCTTAATACCTCACCACTACAATATCAATACATAAAATCGATCAATGCTTTTCATAAAATCTGAATTTTATGTCTATCAAGTTTGCCCAGTTTGTAGGTTTACTTATTGCTATTAGCTCTGGCTGATTTCTGCCAAAAATCATTAGGCAATATCTAAATCATATTAAAAATATTTACTTATGAGTAGTGGGGAAAAAATGAATGGACAATGAGAAAGAAACATTTATTGAGTGCCTACTGTCTAAAATGGATTTCTTATAAATCCATTTAGTAAAGATGATTTCATGTGACTATTTAATCCAAAACGTGTCATTTTATAAAACTGGAATATTATTTTGTAAGTTAAAAATTTCTGCTGTAGCTAATATAGCCTGGAAATGAAACTTTTAAGAATCATATGCTACTGATAAACTTTTTTTCTCCAGTTTATTGAGATATAACATTGTGTAAGTTTAAGGTGTACAATGTGAAGATTTGATATGTCCATATTGCAAAATGGTTCCTTAACATATCCTTTACCTTACATAATTACTATTTTTTCATTGTTGTTATAGTGAGACCATTAAAGCTGTACTCTCACAGCAACATGCCAGTATACAATACAGTACTGTTAACTATAGTCACTATGCTGTACATCAGATCATCTTATAACTGAAAGTTTGTACCTTTTGACCAATAGCTCCTCTCTTCACCCACCTCTGGCAAACACCATTCTACTGTTTCTGAGTTTAGTATTTTCAGATCCCATATATACATACAATCATACACCATTTGTATCTGACTAATTTCACTTATAATGCCTTCAAGATCCATTCATGTCACAAATAGCAGGATTTCCTTTTATTTTATGGCTGACTCTTATATATATAGATAGATAGTTAGGTAGATAGATAGGTAGGTAGGTAGGTAGGTAGGTAGGTAGGTAGATAGATAGATAGATAGATAGATAGATAGATAGATAAACAAATAGGCAGGCAGGCAAACAGACGTTTATCTATCCCCATCACATTTTCTTTATCCATTCATCTGTTGATGAACACAGGTTATTTTCATGTCTTGGCTATTTTGAATAACGCTGCAATGAATATGGGGGTGCGGATGTCTTCGAGATAATGGTTTTATCTTCTCTGAATACCCAGAAGTGGAACTGCTGGATCATATGGTAGTTCTATCTTTAATTTTTTGAGGAACATCCATACCGTTTTCCATAGTGGTTGTACCAATTTACATTCACACTAACAGTGTATCAGGGTTCCTTTTTTGTCCATATCCTCACCAGCATCTGTTACCTGTTCTCTTTTCGGTAAGTCATTCTAACAGGTGTGAGGTGATATTGCAGTTTTTATTTGTATTTCCCTGATGATTAGTGATGCTAAGTATCTATTCATGTACTTGTGGAACATCTATATGTCATCTCTACAAAACTTTGTCTATTCTGCCAATTTTAAAGTAGATTATTTGTTTTGTTTTGTTTTTGTTATTGAGTTGTATGAGTTCTTTATATATTTTGGATATTAAACCCTTATCAGAGAGATGGTTTGCCAATATTTTCTCTCATTCAGTAGGCTGCCTTTTCAATTTGATTGTTTCCTTTGCTGTGCAGAAACTTTTTAGTTTGATGTAGTCCCACTTGTTCATTTTTTGTTTTTGTGGCTTGTGCTTTTGGTGTCATATAGGAAAAAAACATTGCCAAGACCGACATCAAGGAACTTTTTCCCTGTTTTTTTCTAGGAGTTTAATGGTTTGCAGGTATTACATTTAAGTCCTTAATCCATTTCAAGTTAATTTTTGTGATAAGTGAAAGATAGACGTTCAATTTCATTCTTTTGCATGTGAATACTCAGTTCTCCCATCATTTGTTAAAGAGATTATCTTCTCTCCATTCTTGACTCCATTGTCAAATATTAGTTGATTATATATACATAGATGCATTTACTTCTAGGCTCTCAATTCTGTTCCATTGGTCTATGTGTCTGCTTTTATGCAGACACATAGACCAATGGATGCATTTACTTCTAGGCTCTCAATTCTGTTCCATTGGTCTATGTGTCTGCTTTTATGCCAATACCATATTGTTTTGCTTACTATAGCTTTGTAACATACTTTAAATCAGAAAGTGTGATACCTCCAGTTTTCTTCTTTCTCAAGACCTTTTTGGCTATTTGGGGTCTTTTGTGGTTCTATACAAATTTTAGAATTGTTTTCACTCGTGTGAAAAATGCCAACAGAATTTTGATAGGAATTTCACTGAATCTATAAATGGCTTTGGGTAGTATGGAAATTTTATGGATACAGGATATCTTTCCATTCATTTGTCTTAAATTTCTTTCACCAATGTCTCATAGTTTTCAGTGTACGGATCTTCCATTTCCTTGGTTAAATTTATTCCTTCCTAAGTATTTTATTGTTCTTCATGCTATTGTAAATGAGAATGTTTTATTTATTTTTTCAGATAGTTCACTGTTAGTGCGTACAATTACAACTGACTTTTGTATGCTGATTTTGTATCTTGAAATTTTACCCAATCATTTATTAGTTATAACAAATTTTTGCTGGCATCTTTAGAATTTACTATATACAAGATTGTATCATCAGCAGAGAAAATTTTATTTCTTCCTTTCCGATATAGATAGATGCCTTTTACCTCTGAGAAGCAACTGAAGCAGTTACTCACAATCTCCTTCCTGTCTTCTGAAACACCACACCCTCACTTTTCCTTCTACCTCTGGCTTCACGTTCTCAATCTCATTTTTTAAATTCTTTTTGTCCTCTACCAGACAGTGCTCCAGGGCTCAGTCTTCAGAAGCTCCTCAATAATTTCTTAAGTCCCATGGCTTTAAATACATTTAAATACTAACAGTATCCAAATACATATGAGAAAACTAACAACTACTCGAAACTCCACATCACCATGTGAACGTCTGATGGGCATTTTGTATTTTACATGTCCATAATAGTACACTTGACCTCCTGACTCTTGCAAAATTTGTCCCCCTGCAAAGTTTTTCTATTTAAATAAATGGTACCACCATTGCCCCAAATCCTAATACTTCTCACCAGTTTACTAATCTGAGGCTCTATCGGAATTAATGCAATAACAATGCTAAGTGATTGCCCTGCTGCATGCACAGTTGACTCTCTACATTAACTTCTCAGAGAGCCACCAGAAAAACCTTTTCAAAACATAAGGCAGTGGTTTCCAGTCTGAAGTTTAAGGAGCTGAGAAGTTCTATCCTAAGAAGTACAAAGCTGAACAGACTGAAAAATCTACATCTCTTCTTAGATCCATCAGGAAAGTGACTGCTCCCAAAATCAGATAGATAGGTAGATGGGTACAGAAAATACAATTTATCTGTGCAGAAACCTAGTGGTTCTGTGGGAACCAGTGTTAGTGCAGGAAAACCTAAACTGTAATTGACAAATTGCTGGAGGCTCAGCATAAACAAGTCTGAGAGTTAAAAACTTCCAAGAGGACCAAGTCATAGGTGTCCTCCTTACCTCTAAGAGTTCTATCAAGTCCTAGTAAAGGTCAAAAAAAATCTTCTCCTGGTTCCAGGGGAAAAGAAACCATTTTGAAATACACCAGAGTGTTCTGTTCTTAACAAGGCCTGTCCTCTGCAGAAACTATTTTACTAGAGCTTAGCTTGCTGGGGTTTTATCAGAGCCTACCCTACCTGAAGGAAGAGAAAACACCCAACTACAGCTCCATCTAGTCATCTTGTCCCAACTAAGCAGGGAGAACACTGGGAAGTACTGGTGAAGTTCACAGTCCAGGGGCACATGCTCACCAAGAACGTATGTAAACAGAGAGATGGAAATTCTAAGAAAAAAAAAAGGCTAGAGATAAAAAACACTGTAACAGAAATGAAGTATGCCTTTGATAGGTTTATTAGAAAATGATGTGGCTGAGGAAAGAATCTCTGAGCTTGAGGGTATGACAACAGAGACTTTCACAACTGAAAAGCCGAGAGAACAAGAATGAAAAAAACAAAAACAAAAACAAAAAACAGAATATACAGGAACTGTGGAACTACAAAAAAAAAAACGTAAATCAAATCATGACACTATCTTACTAACAACCTTTAAATAGCTTCCTATTATTTAAAACAAAAACAAAAGTTCTTACACCATAGCCCGTACGTAATACCTTACATGATCTGACTCAGCTATGTCTCCCATCTCATCTTTTATTTCTCTTTTCTTTTCTCTGTCTAGTGCTTGTCACACATGTCATCTTGTTGTCTTTTAATGCTCTTTCAACTTCTCTGCTTCTTTGTATTTGCTGTTTCTTCTGTATGAATATTCTTCCCTCAGATATTCACACGAACTACTCCCTCACTTTGGTTCAGAATATACAGAAACATCACCTCCACAGAGACCTTCTTTCAACACTCTACTGAAAATACTACCCTTTCTCCTTCTATTTTGCATTATTCTCTACAAAAATATTTTCTATTTTAGAATATATTATCTATGTTATATAATCTTTTATATCCTGTTTTTGTTCATATTCTGTGTTATCCACTGGAAAAATAAGCTTCTTGAGGGGAGGAACTATGACTCGATCACTCCTCTATACACAACACTTAGCATGGTACCTAGTACAAATTAGGTGTTCAATAAACAATTGTTGGATTAATAAATGACTTGCAATTTTCAACAAGATTTATCTTGTGTATAAACCTGAACAGATTATGATAAGATTACTAAAACTATATTTAATTCAGACTTGCACATAAAGTGGTCTGTCACATTTCTGAGGAAACTTTCATAAAAACATGTCCTTCTTTCTGCACTGAATTTCCAGATCCTAGGAGATTTCGAGTATTTCCTCCAAAACAGAGAAGTAAAATGATCCTAATGGGCTAAATTTAAGATCTCACACAATTCTTGGTGATGGGAAAGAAGAATGGCCGTTTCTATTTGAACCTTTGTTTTACCCCTCCCCTAACAAATACACACACAGATACCTTGGTTACCTTTATTCTAGTTTTCACTAAGTAAAATTTTTTCTAGGTAATATATTCACATAGTTTTAAAAAAAATTTGAAAAGGTACAGTAGAAAGCCTCCCTCCTGTCCCTCAGATACCTAGTTCAAACTCCTACCATCCAAAAGTAAACACTAGTACAATAAAGCAGGAATGGGCACAATTTTTCTGTAAAGGGCCAGACAGTAAATATTTCAACGAAGAATGCTATTTGAAACAAAAATTTATACTACCAATAACAATATATTAATATACATTTTCATACAAATATAAAGTATAAATATAAAATTTTCATATAAATAGACAAGATTATTCCAAAATATCTTCTCTATAATCTATTACTCCAAATATACTCCCTACGGCATAATTATGAAGAACTGGAGGAACATTAAGACAAAATGAACTGGTAACCTAACTAGCAGCATGCTGTCAACATTAAACTCTGACCCAAAACTTTCCCTTAAATGATCGATTAAATATATAATTAACATCTTTATGGAATTCATTTAAACAACTAAACCAGAGTCTATATTTAAAAACTAAGTAAGAGGGTAGACGGGGAAGGGGGAGGTAGATGGTAAAAGGGGTCAAATATGTGGTGACAGAAAGAAATCTAACTATGGGAGGTGAACACACAATGTAAATATATATATGCCTTATTGTTAAAATATACAGCTAAAACTTTCGGATTTTGTTAATCAATGTCATCATAAAAAATTAAAATAAAATTTTAAAAATAAATAAAAATTAAAAAAATAACTAAATCCTAAATGTATATTTCCCAATTAAATCAATTCCAAAATGAATGTTCCTAATATGTCTTACATAGGTTTTAGTTTAATAAAATAAATCAAGATTAGAAAGAACTAGTTCTGTCTGAAAAGTAGATCATTGCTAAATTGAAAAACTAGCTTCTCAAAATTCAAAGGGATCCTAGGAATATATCTTACCTTAGATGCCATTCTCATAAAAAGTTTGTTTTGATTTTCTGCTGTTCCCATCTTTTCATTCTTGACTAAATCATTTAGGCTTAGATTATCATCATCATGAAAGTATCGAACCCTTTCTTTTTCCTCATGGGTTGAAGCCTATGACAAAAAGAACATTATTAATTTAATAAAGATATGAGTCTTTAAAGTATTTTAATAAATTACATATGAATCTAATATTAAATGAAAAATCCCCTTATGTATTATGATCTTCCAGTTTATCCCTATCCTATCTGCTTCCACATATAAGAATTTCAATTAGAATAACACTCCCTACTTTTGCCCCTTTATTTTCCTCTTCCCCGGGGATAGAGACAGGATATTATCTGATTTTTAAGTTTGGAAGAAAAGGCAGAATCGTTTTATCTCTTCTTCTCTCTTCTCTTCTCCTCACTGTAGTAAAAATTCCCTACTCCTGTGGAGGGAAGTCTGTGGTTATCCATAGATCAAGAAAGCATATTGAAAACAGGTAAAGTATTAGCAAACCCACTCCGAACAGCTCTATCAGAAATAGAGTTGATACTCTGATTCTTAGCTAAATCAGTCCTGGGTTTTCCTATCAGTTGGTTCCATACCTCCAAGGGGAAAGGGAAAGTGCTCTTTATTTCCTCCCAAATCAAATCTCTCCCACACTGTTCTCACATTCGCTTATACAAGTAAAACCTGCTCTTCAACTTCTTTGAGATCTTTGGAACCACTTGTCCGATATTTTCTCCAACATTACTATTCCTGTCTTCACTAGCTCACATCTCATATTCCTTGATTTCAAAGACTCTCTGGCTCCAGACCCTTAATTCCTGGCCCTCTTGTCCTTTCATAATAGTCGAAAAGCAAACCTCAGTCTTGAATGAAGGTGTCTGCTCTCTTTACTCCCAGAGCTAGACTGCTTGGTAGCAACTCAGAAAGATCCCATGATACCAACTGACAATGCATCTATGGATCCCTAGCCAGTTCTGTCATTTCACACAATTCAAACCTTTACTATTCTCCTGCCACTTTGTCCCTCCAAATCCCTAATTCCACCCATTTCATTAGAAGAGGTATCTATCTCACTTCTATTTGCTGAATAAGTTAATTACTATCTCTAGCAGCATAGGTACTCAACAAGCAAATGATAAATATTTGACAGAAAAATTCTGAATGAACAAATCTTTTATGGACCCAATTACCACTTGTACGACATTTCAAATTTAAAACAAAACGCCTAACTTGGGAAAACTGAATACACTGTTTTTGTCATCTCAAGAGCCTCAAGGTACTGCTAAAAACTAATTGTAGAGCTAGAAGATGAAAAAGAGTACTAGGTTTATAAAGAATCATAGCAACTACATAATTAAGACATTATATACATACATACTCCATCACTAGGTCTCAAATTGGCTAACAGAGATAACAGGTCTGGGAGAGCTATGGTAAGTATATGAAAAGAAATGTACATTAAAATTAAAACTGCCTTAAACATTTAATGTCTACATTAAATGTTTAATATGATAACATAATTTACTACTTTCTAATATTTGTATTAACAAATATTTACTAACCTGTAATAACATAATTTACTACCTTCTAATATTTGTATTATACAGAGATTTCAGAAAATATTTTAAAGTAATCTGTTGCAAAGAAAGCCCCAAGGGGACAAAAGGAATTCTGAATAAACAAAGACATATGTTGAATGTACCATCTGTCTCTTCCTTCTTCCTCCCTTAGATTCCAGAGGTTTCCCTGGCGTGTTCACAGGCCATACTCTTCCAGACTGATCTGTCCTGAAAAGAATCACTTCTTGCTGATCTTCATTCTATAGGAAGATTTGGAAATAACTTTTGAAATTATTGTGAAGTGTGTTGAACACTTATATTTAATAACAAGAAAAAAATAAAAATGATTCTAGCTTTCATATAATATTATGGATTATCTTAAGTACTCTCGACTTTCATTACCCACTATAAAGTAAAACGACCACAATCTTTTCATGGAAAAGGTAGGAAAAAATATCCAGTTTATTTTACTGTTGTTTTTTCTAAAGCAATCATAGAAGCAAACTTCAAATGAAGTTTCATTTAGACAATATTAAAAGACGACAAAGAATCAATATTCAAAGACATAAGACTATCCATCACCTACGTAGTCCGTGTTTCTTTAATTTCAAAAGATCTTACTAAGATTTGATTTTAAGAAATAAAGCAATTAAATGACAAAACAAATTTGTTAAATTAGCCACTCCACACACATGATACTCCACATGATTTCTATTTTTTTCCATTAACAGTCTTGAAATGCTTTTCACATCTCTGAATCTTTGGAAGAAGTTATATCCCACATACTTTTTCAATCCATATCTTTTTTCTACAAATTTTTAGCCAAATACATACACACCCAGTACAGTATAAAATAAGAATAAACTTTATACTATGATGAAAATAGAATGTTATTAGAAAGGTTCTATTCTAATGAAAAAAACATATAAATGAATATTAGATAACTACTTTATTAAAAATCAATTTGAAACAAGACCAAGCAAATTATTCACATTTCAATTTTCTTCTCAAATCAGAATCAATTATTAAAAATCAATTCCATTTAATAAAGATTTAGTTCCCCTGTTGAAATGGAATAAAAAATACTTATCAATTATTGATCTTATTTTCACGCACAGTATTAAGTAGATGGTTAAGAACATCACTTCTTTTCTTCAAATAATTAACATTAATTAATTGTCGTATTTTAAAGGGTACCTCAATTCACTCTCTTACTACATAAGAGAGATGGGCAAAACACTATAATCTGGCTTCTAAGTTTATCATATTGCTAAAGCCGATCTTCTAAGGATTTTCAAATTACTAAATTTAATAAATATTTATCAATTATCATCTTCCTTGATTTGAAAGTATTTGATTCTGTTTATTATATTCTCAGCCTAAAAGTCTTCTTTTTCCGATTTTAAATACTCTACTTTCCTGGTTCTGCTGCCTTACCTCTCTGACTCATTCATTCATTCATTCATTCAATATTTTTAAAAGTGCCTGCCTTACATAGTAACTAAAAGAAATATAGTCCCTGCCTTTGAGAAGCTTATAGCCCATTGAAAGAATTATTCTCTACATAAATTATCAGTATAAAGAAAGTCAATTTCACTTTCGCCTCCATTTTGAGCTACCCTTCAATGCTGATGATTCCAGGATTCCTTCATTTACATCCAGTCTGAAACTTAATTATCACTTGTACTGCCAAAATATTTGTTATGTTATACATAAATATAATTATGCTTTTCCTGGCTGAAAACCTGCAGAGACCCCATATCGTCTAGGAAATCAAGACCAAAGTGTGGCCCACAGGCTAGTGCCAATCTGAGAATTACCAGCCATGAAATATTTACCAGTCCATGATGAGTTAAGCATAAAAAATGAGCTTAAAAACAATCTTAAAGAGTAATCTTATGCTTGTTTAGTCTAAATAAAATTTGGACCTATATATTTTATATTTTATAACATATATTACATTTTTCCACATTTTTTGTAGTGTTTTACAAAACTATTGTCCATGATGCACTGGAAAATTAAAAAAAAAAACAAAAAACATTCTGATCCTACATCAATCTGACAAACACTGCATTAGACAGTGGAATAAAGACCAGGCATCTTAATACAGTATATGAGGCCTACAAATTCAAATACTAAGGCCCTCTTCAAATTCACTTTTTTTCTAGCTCTTCACACTTTTGTTAATTTACTGTGCATTTTGCTTCTAAATAATTTTAGGCATACTTATATTGCTAGACAGTATTCTTTTAAGTAACTACTTGTCCATTTACAATTATATGTCTTTGTCACTTTTCTAGGCCAAAGACCAAGCTATATACTACTTGGTATGTACTGGACCTGGCACAGTGTCAAAAAACAGTGGGTATTCAATAAATGCTTAATAAATGGAATTAACAAACTGGCGTCTCAGATTAACTATACTTCCTAAGCTAAACCACTATCCCTTCCACTTTCCTCTCCTCCCAGCTTTTCTACTTTCTGTTCCTCAGGCATGCCAATACAAAGGACAGCAAGTTCTCCCACTTTCAGAACCCAAGATAGAAATACTGAAAAAAACTAGAAACACTGAGTAAGTTCTGTATTTGCTACTACATTAATTCAGAAGTTTGGGCTTATTTAAGAATGTATATCAGGGTCAACAAATTATGGCCCAAAGGCCAAAGAAAATAAAGCAAACCAAAAAAAAAAAAAAAAAAGCAAATATTAATGTCAATTAAGTTTTTTACATAAAAGAAAGACAATCATAATATAATTTGGCTTAACAGTATCTATTTACAGAATCAAGAGATAACTTTGCTTAGAGAAGTAAAAGCCAGAAGCAGCAGCTGACAACTAAAAGGGGCTGGATCCAGTAAGGTCTGGAAAAGGCTCAAGCCATTGTTATTCTTTGATACAGGCCTTTTAGCACCATTTATATATAACACACTGATTAAAAAGAAAAGGAAAAAGCATACGTTGCTTTGATTCAAAGCTGGTATTAAAAATTCTAAGTGTTTGTTTGAAAGCCTTTTTCTAGCATTTTGGAAAGAAAGGAAAACTTCTACAAGATCATATTTTCCCACCAACTGAGATTTTGCAAGTTTGTCATTATTGAAAGCCATATAGCATCTGTTTTCATTTTTATCTTTTAAATTTTCAAGAAATAAGCAGTTATTGTTCTTAGCATTTTCATGACTTTTGAACACTCTCTACTGTATTTCTAATTACGTCCACAGAGAGCAGGTTGTTCACTACACACACAAGTACCTGACCAAGGCAGTGAGTAGATCAAACACCAAGCTACACTACATTACATTAACTGAGATGTTAATGTAATGTAGCTTAGTGTTTGGTCTACTCACTGCTAATTTTTAAATTTATACGAAGACATTCATAGGACTGCATCTGCTCAAAGGAGGCACCTTTATCTAATCTGATAAAGGCACCAGATGTCTCCTCTTTTCAATTTTCACTACTGTTTGTGTCTTCTTTCTATCCTGCATCCCCTCCTAGATCAGTCTTTCTAAAGGCTTACCTATTTTTTTTTTTTCAAAGAATAAGCTTCTGCTTTTTTGATCACTTCCGCTTATTTTCAGTTTTCTATTTCAGTAATTTAAGCTTTTATCTAACCATCATACTTCATATCCACTTTTTAATATATTCTCTTTTTCTTTTCTCTTGTGTTGTTATTGGCCAATACCACCGGCAGCACAGTGTGATGGTACGGACGCTAGAGCCAGAACACCCAAGTTCCAATCCTGCCTCATTAGGTAACCTTGCAAGTTATTTAATCACCTCAATTCCCTCATTTGTAAAATAAAATAATAGGGTGTTTTCAGGACCAAATAATATATGTAAGGTATTCAGAACAATACCTAGATATAAAAGTGATCAAAAAAATATTAGCTCTAATTTTTATCTTTAATTCTTTCTTTCTTTGTCTGAGTTCTGCCTCAAATTTATCTCATTTCACCTTCAAATTTCCTAAAATTTTATTCTTTCTTCATATCTACCTATTGTTTCACTTGATTTTGTTTCATATCTTTTTCTTTTTTACAAATATTATTCTGTTCTTATAAGTGAAGCTACTAAACATACTTATTTTAAATCATTTTAAAGTTGTTCTACCATTTTAAATTTACTTACAGAGAGTATCTATTTCCCAATTATTTTTTACTGTCTTTCCTGGTATGCAAGCATATTTTAAGTAGGTTTATTTCCTTCTTTCCTGTCTCTCTGCCTACTCTGACCACTCGCTGATTGATAAGTTTTGACACTGTCTCCACTCAATCTATTAGGATTCCCAGTTCTTACAATATCACCCATGTGATATTGGGGATATTCTACATGGCTGAAAACCTATGTCTGCTTTCTCTACGCCTCCCATCATAAACAATTTCTTATGAGCTACAGCCTTAATTAAGAATCCAAAAGGCCTTTTCCACACTTATTTTACAGAAACCATCAAACTTGATTCAGGTAGAGAGAAGCTATGAAAGGGGATCTTTTAATTCCCATTATCTCGGATTTTCAATTCTCAGCCACTCTGCCTATTTTTGAATTTGGATCCCTGCAAACTCCAGCTCCTTATTGTTTTATGTTTCTATTCAGTTTTCCATTCACACAAAAGTATTTATTTTTGAGCCATGTTACATCTCTTCCAATTTTTTCTTTTTATATTTTGGTTGCGATTGCTTTGTTTTTTGTACAGAGTGAAGGCCTCAAAGCATTAATGCACCTCTAATCATAGCACTCGAAATGTTGCTCAATAATTTCCCAAATTCTTTAGGTTGTAGACACCACTGTGCAAACTCTGTATCAATATTGAGGTTCAGAAAGATAAGAGATAAGCCAGATATAAACTGAAAATATATTCCATGACCACATCTTTTAAGTTACTCAAGCCATCCTGTCCATCCTGGAATTCTTCTAGAGCATGCTCTAGAATTAAAATGAAAGCACATATTTATTTTAGCCTCAGTTTTATTTCTTGTAATAGTAATAATGACCTGCCTAATGTCTCTCTCATAAAGCTGCGAATAAAATAGACATGAAATACATTAAACATGTATAAGCTTGAGAAAAATATTAGTGGAAAGGATCATCACTAAAAAAAAGTATGAGTAATATTTTAAGACTACAGTTCAATTCAGAATATCAAAAGCGGATTATTCGGAGACATGTTTAACCACTATCAATTTTAATTTTGTTAGGCAGATATTTTCTAGAGCCAATATAAAATCTGGTTCTAGCATAAAAAAACCAATTCCATTCTTTAGTCTCTTTTCCTTCTTTCATAACTGTTCCTTTCATAATCCTTACATATAAAGCTAGCTATGAGAATATAATTTATATCGTATTTCTAACCACATTCCTTTCGGCATATGCCAGGATGGAGAGGGAGGAGAGGAAAAGATTTAAAACATTTTTCAAGGTTGACTAACATTTTAGAATTTTTTCACATTAAAATAATAAAATTCTTTTAGATGTGAAAAAAGCTTTAGTTATTTGACAGTTATAATATAAATTTAAGGACATTATATTTCATACATTAACAGCAATGAAATCTAAAATCTGCTTCATGTTTTTCCTATTTTGACGATTTTTCCAGATAGAAATTAATACTGACATAATTTTATAAAATTCTAAAATATACCTAATTTTAACAATTCTGTATATAGGTATTATTAAGCCACATTTTACTAATGAGGATACTAAGAATCACATACAATAAATGATGAAGCTGCAGATCCAATTCTAGATCTTTGGCTTCAAAATCTCAGGCTATTTCTATCCCTATACGCTTTCCATTACATGCTATTTCTATTACTCCATGTCTCTAATAAAATGATTTAGTAAAAATTACATTTTAGTAAACCCTGTCACTTTTTGAAAGAAAAAGTAAGCTAACAATGCTCCTTTTACTGGTGATCTGTTTTTTAATTATGGAAAATTTCTTTCACATAAATGAAAATTTGCCCACTTTCTGACAGAATGCTTGAGTATCTTATTAAGAACTCAACAACAAAACCAAATTTTAATTTTTGGTTTAATATATTTTATGAGACTCTCTGGTTTTGGGATGAAACTGCATAAATAGAGAAAAAAAATGCAGACTTTTCATTATTTAATATTCTATTTCACTTAATTCTATTTAATCAATGAACTCATAACACTCAGAATTTCTTTTATATTATATAATCCAATGGCATAAATGTGTCTAAAAAGATGAACAAGATATGGCTCCAGTTGTTAAGGAATTCATAAATAAAATGGCAGAGAGAAAAAGGAGGAGGAAACAAGAGTTTATACAAATCTTCATTTGACTAGCAAGTAAGATAAAGTTAAACCAAGTAGTACTGGATCACAGGGATGAGAAATGGAGCCATTCCTAGGTACAACTGAACTAGGTTTTCAGAAGCAAAGATGAACAGGTAAAAGAATTATAAGTAAAGAGAAAAACAGTGAACAAAAGCACAAAGATCCAGTAGTACATAAAGATTTCTAAGCAAAGGCACATTCGTGTCTTAGAAAATTTTAAAATTTATATTACATTTTTAAGTTCTCAATATTATTTTAATGGATCTTGTCTCAAGATAAATAACTTAGCTAAAGGAATAAAAAGAGACATAACCTGAGATTCTAACTCCCCAAATTCAGAGTTCTTTCAACTATACCACAAATGCATTTACATTAATTCTGGCAGTAGCTGAAAGGACACTTTGATGAGCAAAGGAATAGTGGCAAGTAGATCACTTGGAATATTACTGTAATACTCTAGGCAACAGATGATGAGGCACTGAACTAGGGCAGTGACTGAAGAAATTAAAAGGATAAGATATGTACAGGAGAGAAGGCAAGGTAAAACCATACTACTTGATGATAATTTGAACGCGCTGCCAGAAGTAGTTAAGGACTTCTACATGGTTTTTAATTCAAGAAAAATAGACAGATGATCATATGATTAAGAAAAGGGAAATTACATATAAAAGGGATGGTTTTATAAAAGCTGAACTTACAAAATACCCATAAAAGTCTAGTAGACAACTGAAAATACTAGTTTAGAGCTCAGCACAGAGTACAGAGCTAGAGTTACATATTTGAGATTCACATTCTCATAAAGATGTTAACTGAAATCATGAAACTAGGAGATATAGACAGGATGAAAATTGAGATTTGATCCTTGTCTACCTATCCAATCTCTTCTTCCTATGTTCTCACTCATTCTTTACTCTGTAACCATTCAAGACAACATACCATTTTTTAAACATCTCGCTCTCACCTTTGCACCGTTACCCAAGCTGCCCTGCCTGTATCATGCTTTCCTGCCAGAGGAGGATGGTAAAGTTCCTCAGGGAAAAGCAAGCTGATTTTTGTTTGTTTAAGGACAATGTCTCATAAGCATACTTGCAAGTAATGGGAAAGGGGCCAACAGAAAGAAACTAAAAGATTCCGTATAACTGGTAGAACTTGTTCCAAAGGGACAGAAAAGGAATGAAATTAGGAACCTTATAAAAACTTGGCCTTAAAGAGAATGCCGTTCCCATTGCCAAATGAGAGATGCAGAAAGATTAATTTTCAGGGAGCAGAGGCAGACATTAAAACATTCCTACCCATTCATTTCTGGTTGGTAGACATCCTTTGTAAATATTCAAACTTACAATCTCTATTTTCCAAATGAAGTAGGAAGCAAAGTACTAAAAGTAAAACAGGGAATCTGCACAGAATGGCAAAAGTTTTGAGTAACTGTTAAAAAAAAGAAAAGGTTTTTTTTTTTTTTTGGGGGGGGGGGGCAAATTTACAGGAAAAAAACCATTCTGAATTTCTTCAGTATCCTTTCCTTAGATTTCAGAAATTATGTTAATGGGACACTGAATAAACTGATATGATTACAATTTCATTAAATGATAAATACTGTGTACCATGGAAAAATGCTGATACAATGAGTAAAAAAGATTACAATTATGTAACATTATGCACATGTATACATATTTATAATAGACAGAGACTTGAGGGAAATACCAAAAAGCAAAGTGGATGTTTTTCTTCTGTTTTGCTTTATTATGTTAATTGTTCAAGAATATTTAACACATTATTAGGAAGGGAAAGAATGAAGGGGGGAATCTAGAGGGAAATACTTAAAATTGAATGACAGGATTTGGGGAGATTTTTATTTACTCCTTTATGCTTTTTTTTTTTTTTTGCATTTTCCAAATTCTACCAAAAAAATGTATATTTTACTTATAATTGGAAGTCTCCTAAGAATAAAAAAAGAAACATATACTTCAATTTATTTTTTCAAGCCCACATACAAAATCACTTTAATGGAAATTTTTCTATTACATGAGCATTTCAAGATAACTTAAATTTTTGTGTTTAGAGCTTATATAACTGTCAAATATAAAATTAATTTTTTCACGGTGGCCAGGACATGGAAGCAACCGAAGTGTCCTACAATAGATAACTGGATAAAGAAGCTATGGTACATATATACAATGGAATATTACTCAGCCATAAGATGAAATACTGCTATTTGTGACAACATGGATGGACCTAGAGATAACCATGCTAAGCGAAATAAACCAGACAGAAAAAGTTAAAAATCACATAATATCATTTATATGTAGGATATAAACCTAAAAGCAACAAACGAACAGGACAGCAAACAGAGACTCATGGAAATGGACAATAGACTAGTGGTTACCAGAAGGTCGGGGAGAGGGGAGGTAGGTGGGATAAAAGGGGTCAAATATGTGGTGACAGAAAGAAAGCTAATTATGGGAGGTGAACACACGATGCAATATATATATGCCTGACTGTTAAATTGTAGACCTGAAACTTACTGGATTTCGTTAAATAATGTCACTATAAAAAAAGTTAATTAAAAAAATATAAAAAGTTTAATTTAAAATTAATTTCAACATATAGGCAAGATTGCTGTTTTATATTTCAAACATCAGCTTATCAATCTAAGTCAAAGCAATTGCTCTAATAATTTTTATTTACTTTAAATAATTTTAAATTGCACACATATACTTAACCTTATTTCTTGCCACCAAATTAAAATTTAATTGAGACTCAGCTCATCTACACTTATTCAAAAAATGAAGATAAATGAACCCACAGAATTTTAAAGAGAAGAAGAAGAAATTTCTCTATATAAAGTGCTTAAAACAAATCTTGGCACATAGTATGCCCTCAAAAAATATCACCCATTACTATATAATTATAGCAGGAATGGTAGTACAATATACGTCAATTAATATCATTGTCTTGAAAAATAAAATCATACCTTGAAATTCAATGAAACAAATTTAGAAATAGAACTTAAGTAAAAAAATAAGATATTAAAAGAATTAAAAAGCAAATTGGTTTTCTCAAGGTAATAATTCTTTATTGAACATATTCCATAGTGTTCAGATGGCACAGATTTTTAAACTAATCCACATTTTATAACTTAATTTTTAGACTAAATTCAAAGAAACACGCATGGATGATTTACTTAGTATTTCTGAGTAGACAAGAACATGATAAATACCATCATTCTTTTCTGATTCATTGTGACATAATTTCAAGTGTTTTTCTTTTGTTTTGTTTTTGGGGTTTTCGGTGTTAAGTTTCACTCAACTAATTTTATTTTCTCTTCCTCATAAATCTTTATTAGTAACTGTCTACTACAATTATTCTGGTCAGAACCTGTTTGGTACCTGCATACTTATTATGCACTATAAAAATGAAAACTATATTTTCAGCTTTCCTAAAAACAAATTAAATTTGACTTCTTATAACTATCTTCAATAACTTGTTACACATTCTACAATATAGCTAAAGCAATTTTTGAATATGTAAAGATAAAATTTACTTTAGAGTTGATTTATTTCATTTCACTTAAAATGTTTTCTCCTTAAATTGCAAAAATACAGTAGAGATATGTAACATCATCCCTCCCTTCTCCTCAAAAAATCCTGGAAAGGGAACATGTAAGGATCAATCTCTTCAAGAAAATATGGAGCAAAATTTCACTTTTCTCTTAAATTTAATTAAAAAGCAGAGAAATAAATGAAATGTTGATGACAGCAGACTTAGTGAGAAAACAACTAATGAGCACTTGGGGGAACAGAAGCAAATTGGTGGAGCAGAAAGGCTGCTGCTAGTCATTCTTCCTTCTCCAAAGAAACCAACTATATGGCTTCAGTATCTGTTGCAGAGTCCTGGTTCAAAATTTGAGACAGTCCACAAAAAATTCATCTCAAAATTCAATCTAAAAAATATACAACCACAACTATCCAAATTAAAAGTTTCTCTAAATTATTACACTTGAGAGAATACTCTTCATAAAACAAAATTAAAAAAACTGTTCCAGAATGCATTAACAATTAAATATGGCCTATAGTCATATGAATGAGTGTTGTTTCCTATTCAATGACTGATGTCTGTGGGGCATCACTCACATCTAGGGTAATACTTAGCAGCCATGTTAAAGATTATTTCTGGGGTATAGAAATAAATCTTACAGATAACAGTCGTAAAGAGAATAGCTTTTTCCTTTGGCAAAGTTACAAAATGCTGATGAAACTCAAGAATAATGGCTATATTCTCAAGAATTCTTTGGATACCCAAATTGCACTGGGCCCTCTTCACTTCCCCCATATTTCTATACTGTTCCTTTGAAGTACTATCAAAATTATAATTGTTTATTTGTATAATTAATACTATTTATATGTTCTATTTCCAAAGAGAATGTTTTCCAAAGGAAAATATGATGTCTGAGTTAAGATCTAAAAGATGAATCGAAGGAACTAAGAAAAGAGTGGGAAAGAAGAATAATATTATAAACAAAGGAAAGACTTTGTACAAAGGCACTGAGGCAGGAATAAAGCTACATCAGAGGTATAGATGATGATGATGATGAAGAGATAGTTATCTTAATGTAGTAGATAAGGAAAGCAAACAGTAGATTTAAAAAATATTTAGCAAGTAAAATTGATAAATTTGCACAGATACAAGATTATGTTACTATAAAATATGTTTGTATTTCTATATTATCTATAAAATCATTTTGCTTTAATTTAGCTTAAAATGTTTGCAAAAAATAAGCCCTCTAGTAATGCATAAGATACTCTTATTTCTAATTGTAGAGCACAGAAATGAGGCATACTTTTGGGAGGGTAAAAAAACAGGCTGAAGTGTGTACAAAGTAGGTCCATCCATTGCACTGACCTATTCTGCTTGGCTGGGGAAGAAATCAGCTAAATGATTACAAGGAGAAAACATTTTTATGCACCTACTCTGTGTCAGGAAACACTATACTATCAAGTAAAGTGTACCTATCGGAATGTGATATGGTAAATAGTGACATAAATGCCAAGCTAATGTTTATTTTAGATTTAAAATATTTGATATGGAAAACTGAGAATGCAAATGACTTCTACAAAGAAGGAACTAAAAAGTATTTTTTGAAAGAAGATCGCTTGATAAAAATGAAAAGCAAACCATCAACACTATAGATTTTTTAATTTTGTAATTAATTTTTTTCTGTTTTACTATGTTTATAGGGATCCACTGCATAGACTGGGATGCCAAAACAGAAAACCAGTCTAGGCGTACATATATCCTGCGAATCCCACAAATGGTAATACAGTGAACTTAAAAGATCTAAGAATTAGATTTAAAAGACAGTGTGTTAAGGCAATAATAAAGTATGGTCGAACTATTGGAAATACTTTAAGCACCAGTTAAGTAACTGACTTTCTGTCCAAAATGCCACAGGTGAGTTCATCTAGTTATTTAATTATTAGTTAATGTTCCTCTATGATCTTCTAAGCCCTTCAGTTAACTCCCCAATTTCTTTCAGGAGAATGTCCGAGGATTATAGAGCAGCCCGGGGATTATAATAATATATTTCCCTTCTTTCCCAGCAGTGTGAACTAAACTTTAAAGCTGCTCCACAATTATGCTGTGACTTTCATTATTTACTGCAAACAGCTGAATTTTCTGCCCTACTAGGAAAAAAAAAAGTGTAGAGATGAATTCCCTTAGATTAAATGTGTCCATGATGTAATTCCACTAAAGGATGATTAACCAGCAGAAGTTACAGAAGGGCAAATTAACATCTAATATATTAACTCAATGAATTTTATTACTCGGTGTCCAAGTACAAGTTAGATGGAGATGCTATATTTAAATTAGGAAGCTTACTCATAAGAAGGACAGACTAGAGGGTTTAGAAGTTCATGGATCATTTTTAAGATTTACGACAGAAAACTATAGGGCGGAAAATAAATAGAAGATACTTGTACAACAAATATTTCAAGTATTTCTTGGTTATCTACAATGTACCATTACCCTAGACACCAGATATGAACTAAGTATGATTTCATATATCACTAAGATATCAAAGAAATAGCCCTTGCCCTAAATATTAAATAGTTCACGCTCTAAAATGGAAGATAAATATGCAAATCAATATTTTGCCAAGTGCTTAGGGCTTTTCACCAAAGCCAAAATATTCAGCTCGTTGAACCAAGAGATTTACCTTGTTCATATAACCTAATATTATCCACTCTTTAAAAACATTAGCTAGCACAACTTAGTAAAAAGTCAGTTCCATAAACATACTTTATATACTATTGTCTAAGTCATTAATAATGTTAGATTGAAGAAAATTCTATGAAATTTGACTTCAGACATTCTCATCTCCTCTCATGCTAACATTAAATTGTATAAATTAATCTTTGAGAATAGTCCTTTAAAATTAGTTATAACCTCATTATAAACCTCTCAGCACTGTAATGCACCCAATTCAGCCCTTCAACTTTTTCTATCTACATTTACTCTCATGGTGACTTCACGCAGTATTGTAGATTTAAATACCATCTATATGTTAATAACTACCTAATTTCTATTTCCAGCCCAGGCTTCTCCCAACTCTCAACCATATATATCCACCTGCCTACTTGACATCTCTGTTTGTTCCATATCTAAAAGACATCCAAACTCAATATATCAAAAACAGAACTTCTAATTGTTGCCCAAAAAACCTACTCCTCCTCTTTCTACACATCTCAAATAATGGCCACTCTATTCTTCCAGTTTCTCAGGCTAAAAACTGTAGAATCCACTTTGCCATTTCTTTTTTACCTCTTACTCCTCTCCCATCTAAAACATCATAAAATTTCTGTCAGCTCTCCTTTCAAAACATATACAGAAAACATTTATACATATTCAAAATCTAATCACTTCTAACAATCTTTTCAGCTACTATCTTGGTCAAAGCCACTATCATTTCTTGTGTGTATTATTGCAAAAACTTAACTAGACTCTAGCTTCCACCCTTATTCCCTTTCAATCTGTTCTTAACAAAAAGGCCAGGTTGATCTGTCAAAATGTATTTTCTGCTCAAAACCCTTTACAGCTTTCATCTCACCCAGAACAAAAGCCCACTTCCTTACTATGACTTTCAAGTTTAATATGAACTAGCCTCCCACAGTCTCCCCAACCTGGATCTCCTAATTCTCTCTCTCTCATTCATGCCACTCCAGCAACACTGGCCTCTCCGTGCTGTTATTCCTACACATAAGACATGTTCCCATATTTGCACCTTTAAAAATTTGTTCCTAATGACTGAAATGCTCTTCACTCAGATACACAGAGATTCACTGCTTTAATTTAAGTCTTTATATCAATGTCACTTTCTCAATGGAATTAGCCTGTGTACCCCAAGCAATCAGCATACCTGGCACTCAAGATCCTCACTACACTGCCATACCGGATGTATAACTTTCTACTATGCTGTAAAATTTATTATTTTTATTATTTATTGCCTCTCTCTCCCTTCCCAAATGAAACTCCAAGCAGGCAGGTGTTTTTATCTACTTTGTTCATTAACAGATGCATGAATGAATCGTGGAACAAAATAACTTGTTTTATATAAAATGGACGCCAAACTCAAGTCTCTCATTCTGTAGGTGTAGAATTTAAAAACCAGTTTGACTTGTATAAGGTCAAACAGTAAATGACAGAGTCCAGAACAAAACCAGGTCTCCCTGGCCTATGCTTTTTCCCATCAGGACACACTGGTGGAAAATAAGAGAATACATATGAAAATAACTTTTAAAAACAAGCATATATACACAAACATATCAATACAGTTATACATACATTTTATATTAAAATATTACCACTGCTAAAATAGCAGTATTACACAAAGCAATTATATACTTACAAAAAAAATTTTATTGCTTACCTCTATCCCAGATTTTTTTGATATCTGTGTTATAGTTTCTTTAAATTTATTTGCCTTTTCAAGTTGGGCTTTAAGTTGTTCAGCTAATTCCTTCAAATAGAAAAACAAACAAAATAAGTGTGATATATATAGTTTAATTCCACGCTATCGACTATTTCAAACTCATACAATAGAAAGAAAAATGAATAGTGAACATCTATCTAGCCATCGCCTAAATTCAGTTACCAACTCAAAGTCTAGCATATCATTTTTTAACAAACTTATCTCAGTTACAAACTTCTCAAATATCTGTAGCATTTGTTTATGCTTTAAAAGATAATAATTACGAAGAGATATATTTTAGGAGAGTCTAGGAGATGGAGGAAATATATAACCTTAAGAATGGCACTTTTATAGTTCCTTAGATATTACCAAGTCTGATCCTCAAAATTTCAGTTATTTGTAAGAAGGGAGACATCACAAGACTTAAAATATTACCTTCTTTACTGCTGATAAATAATTTAGATAAAAATTCTGAAAACACTTCATTTTTACTTTAGTAAATCTATAGGAATTTATATGAAACAACTGACATACAAAGCAATAAATTACAAAGCAATAAATTAAATAAGTAGATTTATATGACAAGCAAAAAACAGCATTCGCCACTGCAGTGGTTCCATAAATACAGGAACATTTCTTTTAACATAAATTAACCTCCTAACTTGGTGACTTCTCTCACTATTTTAACCAATTCTTTTGTGCTTTTAAAATTCAAAGAGGGAGTGCAGCATATGCAAGATATGCCTTTTATTAGACATACAAACTAATAACAATAGACATACCTTGTTTGGCCAAGTGTGTAATATATATCAAAACAGAAGGCTACTTAAAGCTGATTTATATTTGAGTATGAGATAAGTACATACATATGACCATGAGAGAATCTATTCTATCAAGACATGAAAAACTATCAGACTTTGCTGTTCTGCCATTTGCAATGCAACATATATTAGTATAAAAGGAATGTGACAATATAATACATACATACATATATACATAAATAGATGCAGCTCTTACCAAATCATCCCTGTTTTTATTCAATTCTGTGGTAAATCAGTCTTAATCACATTATTATAGAAATTAAATGAACTAACCTATACAAAACATCTCACACATTATCAGGCACGAATACATTGACTTAAAATTTGAATAAATGAATTAATCATCTTTTCTAGGATCTCATTTTTTAGGTTCCTATGTAAAGGAATTTAAGAAAGTAATACACATTCTTAATAATATATGACTAAAAAAGGGAAAGATGGCAGTGATATCTTTATCCCCCTCAAATATGCTTAATAAGTTAGAAATGCAAGAATAAAGCAAATAGTGGGAACATGTGATATCTTGCTCCTTGGCATATATCTTCAGTTTCACTCAAATAAACTCAAGAAATTTTCAAACAAATGAACGGAGGGGAGGGGAAGAGAGGAAAGGGGCAAGAAAGGGAGGGGAGGGAGGGGAAGGCAGGCAGGCAAGCAGCAAAGTAAAAAAATAAATTAAAAAACATTCGGTTCCCTAGGACCTTAAATATCAGAAATCTGACAGAGAAAGTGGATAATTTAAAAGCAGACAGACAGTACTGTTTTTAGAAGTGTTCGAGAATTACTTTAAAGAATCAATAAGCAGCAGTTATTGTCAAAGTACGCTATATCCACCTGTTAAGGAACCTCCAATATTACTCTTCATAAGTTAAATATTTAATTACTATTCTCCAAAAAAAAACAACATATAAGTCTTACCATATTTCCCATCATCTCTGCCTTGATAATCTTGGCTCCCAACTTGTTCTTTTCATCAACACTCAGGATGTGCATGGACTCATCCTCTGTACTACTTCTGTTTGAACAGGTAAGATTAAGAGCATATGAAATACAGGTACAGTGCAAGTAACAACATCAAGACTCAAATGTTACTTTAATTGACCTCAACAAAACATAAACACAAACAGATTATGATCCATATATATATACACACACACACACACACACACACACACACATACGTGTGTGTGTATAATCTCAACGTTCCACTATAAATCAATAGTTTAAAAAACTGTTACAATGCCATGATAGCTTATAGCAGTTATAATATCTGACCAAAGTCCCAGTAACGATGGTAAAAATATATAAGCAAACTATTCTTCACTATTAAATAACCGCCCACGCATTCTAAAAAAGAAACAAATGAAAAATAAAATAAAAACACTATAATCAGGCCATTATTCTACATATCTGGCAAAATTTCTTCCTCATTCAATAGGATGTTATTGATAATCTAAAAAACTGTAACCAGAAAATGACATTTAACTGCATTCAAATAATAAAAACAATGATCCTGTGCTCTTTTGCAAAGTCAACAATTAGACTACATAAACCAATTTACAACAAAGATTATGTACCAAACCTGTACTATAGAAGCTTTGCAGAAGAAAAATTTCCAGATTCCTGACACATACAAAGTTGCCCTGGCTTACTCCCTTGAGGAAGATTCAAGACTGTAATGCAGGGAGGGTAAACCTAGGCATAGGTAAGAGTCCAAGTATTCTGAAGCATCTAGAGAAGAGAGAGCTTGCACAGTGAGAGAATACCAGAGAACTGCAGGCAGTTCTCCTGAAGTATTCAGCAAGAAGCTACCCAGTCAGGAAAAGAATCCAAAGGGTTAGAGAATAGTTTTCAGCACTCCTGGGAATAGTGCCTGGTCAGAGTAAGAAAAGTCATAATTCACAAAGCACTGGGTAGAGTATTAAGGGTCTTACTTCATTAGTAAGAAGTAATAAGCCCTAGACTAAATGCTGCCCTGGGCCCACCTAACAAATGTTAAAGCAAAAGTCAAAAAGATCAAGTGGTTTCCAATTAGCTTAACGTGTCCCAGAACAAAGCTCAAGAATATTTATAGAAATGTAAAAATACCCAGCACTCAACAAATTAAAATTCCTAATATCTAGTATCCAATCGAAGATTACCAGACATACAAAGATAAAGAAAAATAAGACCCATAATTAAGAGAAAAAGCTATCCATCAAAATCAACCCAGAACTGACACTGATATAAGAAATAGCAGACAAAGGCACTAAAAGTTATTATAACTGTATTCCATATGTTCCAAAAGTTAGAAACAACTAAGATATTAAATAAGTTGAATTTCTACAGATGAAAATTACGATGTCTGAGATAAAAAATACACTGGATAGGATTGATGGAACATTAAACTACAACTGAAAATATTAGTGAACCTGAAGCATTAGAAACTATGCAAAATGAAACACACAGAAAGAAAAAAACTTTTAAAAAATAAAAAGAGCATCAGAGAGCTGTAGGATAACCTTAAATCCTTAATATTCATGTCATTGAGGAATGAGAAACAGAAGAAACAAAGGCTAAAATTTTCTAAATTTGTTGAAAACTAAAAACCTTACAGATCCAAGAAGCTCAAGGAAGCCTAAGTATAAAAAAACTACATGAAAAAAATATACTAAAGCACATGATAATCAAATTGCTCAAAATTAGTGATAAAGAGAACATTTTTAAAGCAGGCATAGGAGGGGGAAAAAGACAAATTAATGCACATAGAAACAAAGTAAGTATGACAGCATATTTCTCATCAGAACAATACAAGCAAGAAGACAGCAGTAACATCTCTAAAGTACTTTAAAGTGTCAACCTAGGATTCTATGTCAAGTGAAAGTATCTTTCAAAAAAAAGTGAAATTAAGACTTTTTCAGGCATAAAAAGCTGAAAAAAATGTTCGAGAGAAGCCTCCAGGCAGAAGAAAAATTATACCAGACTGAAATATGGATCAACACAAAAGGAAGAGCAACAGAGATGATGCCTACAAGGGTAAATATATAACACATTATCCTTTTTACTTAAATCTCCTTAACTATTTAACAAAACTAATGACAATATATGAAGGGTTTATAAAAAATTTGAGTAAAAAGTACAACAACAGTAACAGAAAGGACAGGAGAAGAGAAATAGAAACAAACTATTGTAAAGTTCCTATGCCATAAAGGAGTGGCATAATGTCACTATTCAAAGCTAAAGAAACCACTAAAATAACATACATATATATATACGTATATATATGTATATATATATGTGTGTGTGTTATTATATATATATGTTGATATATATATATATATCAATAAGAGAAATAAAATAGAATCATAAAAATATTCAATTAATCCAAAAGAAGTCAAAGAGGAAAAAGAAAACAAAGGCCAGGACAAATAGAAACACATAACAAAATTACAGATTTGAACCTAATTATATCACATTATATACGAATGGTCTAAACACCTGAATTATAAGGCAGAAGTTCGGGCCAGAAGGGATTGGCGCGAAATAGTCAGTGATGAAAAAAGCAAGGACCTACAATGAAAATTACTCTACCCAGCAAGGCTATCATTTAGAATCAAAGGATAAAGAGCTTCCCAGACAAGAAAAAGCTAAAAGAGTTCATTGTAACCAAACTAGTATTATACAAAATGTTAAGAGACTTCTTTAAAAAGGAAAAAAAAAAAAAAAGATCAAAAATACAAATAAAATGGTAATAACTACATGTCTATCAAAAATTACTTTAAATGTAAATGTATTAAATACACCAATCAAAAGACATAAGATGGCTGAATAAATAAGAAAACAAGATCTATACATATACTGCTTACGAGACCCATTCAGATTGAAAGATACACACAGACCGAAAGTAAAGAGTAGAAAAAGATACTTCATGCAAATGGAACGAAAAAAAGCTGGGGTAGCAATACTTATATCAGATAAAACTGACTTTAAAACAAAGGCTATAACAAGAGACAAAGAAGGACCCAACAATTTCACTTTTGGGTGTTTATCCAAAGAAACCCAAAACACTAATTTGAAAAGACATATGCATTCCTATGTTCATTGCAGCATTATTTACAGTAGCCAAGACACAGAAGCAACCTAAGTGTCCATCAATAGATGAATAGATAAAGATGTGGTATATAGGTACAATGGAGTATTACTCGGCTATAAAAAAAAAAGTGAAATCTTGCCATTCGTGACAACCTGGATAGACCTATAGGGTATTATCCTAAGTGAAGTAAGTCTGATAGAAAAAGACTAATACCATATGTTTCACTTATATGTGGAATCTAAAAAACAAACAAACAAATGCACAGATATAGAGAACAAACTGATGATTGCCAGATGGGAGGGGATTTGGGGGATAACTGAAAAAGGGGAAGGGATTAAGTAGTACACATTGGTAGTTACAAAACAGTCATGGAAATGTAAAATATAGCAGTGGGAATATAGTCAATAATATCATAATAACTATTTATGGTGTCAGATGGGTACTAGACTCATCAGAGTGATCGCTTTGTAAGTTATATAAATGTCTAATTATTATACTGTACATCTGAAACTAATATAATATTGAATGTCAATGGTAATTGAATAAATTATTTTTAAAAAAGCAAAAATTGTCAGATGGATAAGAAAGCACAACTCAACTACAAGAAATGCACTATAAATAAAAATACATAAATGTGTTAAACATAAAAAAATAGGGAAAAATGTATCATATTAATACATTTTAATACTAGTCAAAAGAAAGCTGAAGTGGCTTCTTTAATATCAAATTAGATTGCAGAGTAAAAAACATCACCAGGGACAAAGTCGTTTCATATGAAAAAAAGGTAAATCTATAAAGAGTACAGAAGAATTTCTTAATATATACGCATCTAATAACAGAACTTCAAAATACTGACAAAACTGCCAAGAGAAACAGACAATCTGCAACTACAGTTGCAGATTTCAAGATCCTACTCTCAATACTTGATCGAATATGTAAACAGAAAATCAGCAAGGGTATGAAAAACCTGAATAACACTATCAACTAACATGACCTAATGGACATTCATAAAATACTCCACCCAACAGAATATGCATTCTTTCCAAGCATATATGAAACATTTACCATGATAAACCATATTCTGAGCCATAAAACAGGTTTCAATAATTTAAAAAAATTCAAGTCATATAAATTATGTTCTCTGACCACAATTAAATTAAAAATCATAAAGATCTCTGGAAAATCCTCAACTACTTGGAAACTAAAAAGCACACCTGTAAATAACCCATGGATCAAGAACAAAATCAAAGAGGAATTTAAAAGTGTTTTGAACTGTATAGAAATATAAACACAACAATATCAGAATTTGTGGGATGCTGCTAAAGCATTACTCGGGGAAATTTATAGCACTAAATGCTTTCATTGGAAAAGGAGATCTCAATTCAATAATCTCGGTTTACAACTAAGAAAACAGAAAAAGAACAAATTAAACCCAAAGCAAGCAGGAATAAGAAAAAGTAAAAATAAAAGTAGAAATAAAGTAAATAAAAAACAGAAAAACAATAAAGAAATTCAATGAAACCAAAAGCAGTTAATACAATCAATGAAACTGATAAACCTCTACCATGAACGATCAGGAAAAGATAAAAATTACCAATGAAGAAATGAGAGAAGCAAAATCACTACACATTCTAAGCACCCTACAAAAAGAGACGGCAAATAAGCACATGAGGAGATGCTCAACAAAAGTAGTCATTAGAGGAATGCAAATTAAAACCATGAGATACTGCTATACATCCACTAGAACAGTTAAAATTAAAAAGGCTGACCATTCCAAGTTTCTGCAAGGAAGTGAAGCAATTGAATCGCATACTATTCACGGTAATGTAAAATGATATAACCACTTGGTTACCATATGATCTAGCCATTCTTCTAGATATTTACCCAAGAGAAAAGAAAGCATATATACATACAAAGACTTGTACATAAGTGTTCAAGGAAGCTTTTATTTCTAATAGTCGAAAACTGGAAACAGTCTAAATATCCACACACAGATGAATAGGAAAACGAATTGTGGTATCTTTTACCAATGCCATCCTACCCATGAATAAAAGGAAGTGAACTATTGCTACATGCAACGTGGATGAAGCTCAAAATAATTACACTGAGTGGAAGATGCTAGCAAAAAGTGTGTGATGGATGATCCCATTTATATGACTAGAAAATGCAAAAAAAGTCTATAATGAAAGAAAGATAATGAATGGTTGTCTATGGAAGATGGCAGGGCCTGCCAAAGGTGAAAGAGAGGGATTATGAAAAGATACCAGGAAATTTTTGGGGTAATGGTTTTGTTAGAATATACATATTTCAAAATTTACCAAAGTGTGCACTTGATATATATATATACATAGTTTATTATATCAATTATAGCTCAAAGTTGTTTTTAAAACCCCTGAGTAATAAAAAAAATTTTTAAGCAGAAAATCTGTCATAATCTCAAATATAAAGTATGTATCTGTACTACTAGTTTTCCTGAATGCCTACATTTCATCATACTCTGCTGAAATTAACCTGAGTTTTCAACATGCATTCTGAGCAAGTAATAGCAAAATATATGAACAGATCTCCAAATCAAAACTCGACCTAACAACCATTTATGGAAACTATTTTTAAATAGTGGATTCCTTTTGAGCAAAAAATAGAAGTCTTTTAATAGACAGAACTTCAGTTTTTTTAAAAAGACATTAATTTTTGCAGAAACTCTGTAAGAACCATTTCTTCTCATATTGGTGAAAGGCAAGGCAATACTCTGGTGCTTAGACTAAGAAATCTAAAACAGTTCATGCAAAGAACCACTAGAAAGTAACATTTTTGTTCCCCTCAAGTTCTGTTAGTCTACATTTTAAAAACCAATTAAGACGAACAGTAGGGGCACTGCATTTGTGTAAGCAAGAGAACATTATTACTTTTTATGTGCTTCTGTGGGTTGAGGTACTGCTTGTATCATTAGTTGTATTTTTTTTTTTGTAAGGAAAATAGTTTTCAATAACTTTTTAAAATTAAATTCTGAGGTACAAGTAATTTCTATTGTATTATAAATATAATTCATTTGAATTTTAGGGGGGCAGGGTTAACTTTCTAACAGGAATTAAATTGTTTATTAGGAGGTGAATAGTGGATGAGGATAAATAAGATGATATACAAGAATTCTGAACATATCTGATCCTAGTATTTTCAATATTAACAGATAACTTCAACATACTTAATAGAACAGTAATAGGTATCAAATAAAGACATTAAATGAGAGTTGTTTGGCACATAATGACTAAAGAATACATTATTTCATCTTGTTAAATAGCACAGCAAAGATACTGCTCTGCTCCAAACAGCAAGAAATAGATCCTTACTTTCTCTAAACATTTATAACAATCAGATGCTCTGAAACATGACATCTGCATTTATCCTACAAAAAGAAAAAAGTACAATCATTTCTCATTTTCTATGACTACTGTTATATTTCAGAAGTCCTCTTCATAATTAATTTCTAAAAAGCAAATCCTAGTTTCTCATTGAAATATATTCTCTTTAACACACACACACACACACACACACACACACACACACGCACGCACGCACGCACGCACGCACTGCCCCTGCTGAAGACTTTTGAAGAATTAAAAGAGCTCCTGCCCAATGACTTTCACAAACCTTGAGTATATTACATTGCAATTATTCTTTGCCTGCAGACAGTGTTCACAGACTTCCTCCTTTTAATTATTCCTTTCTTACCACTCGTTCTCAAATTTTCTCTCCTGTCAAAGGATCTCATGACTATACTCAAAGCCTTCAGAATCTGGCATCTTTCTCTTGACCTTCTGGGCTACAATAGCAAACTCTGCCAAGAATAACATCCAAAAGTTAAAATTATATAAAATGAGTTAGTTCCTCATTTTGCTGGTTGTCAGATGAGAGGGGGGTTGGGGAAGTGGGTGAAAAAATTCCCCACATTGGCACATATTGTTACACACATTAAGAAGTACACATTAGTAGTTACAAACAGGCATGGGGATATAAAATATAGCATAAGGAATATAGTCAATATCATAATAACTATGTACGGTGTCAAATAGGTACTAGATTTACTGGAGTAATCATTTCTTAAGTTATGTAAATATCTAATCATCATATTGTACACCTGAAAACTAATACAATATTGTATACCAACTGTAATTGAAGTTATATAAATAAATAAATAAATAAATAATAAAACGTGAGTTAGTTCCCGATATTAACTTTATAAAACTAAATGAAGGACATCACACTGGTTTTCGCTCATATTACATACTACTCTAGGCTTCAAACTCCTGAAAATACATAGCTAATATACTTCCCAAAAAAACAAAATTATATACACATTTTATTCTAAGAATAATAAGCTTAAAATTCTTAATCACATGGGCCTCTACTAGAGAATGTTTTTCAAGTAGTTTAGGCAGAGCCTAAAAAAGATAAAGGAAAAGAATGATAAATATCATCACATTAAGAATGAATGAATAGGTGAAAAAAAAGTAAAGAAGAAAAAAGGAATCTAGAAATGATGGAAAAAACTATACATATAACATGACAACTATAAAGAGCTCCCAATTTAAAAAAAAAAAACAGAAAAAGTAGGCAAAACATGACTAGTTAACAAAAATAAAATAAAAATAAACAACATTTATAAAAATATGCCAAACTTTACCCATACTTAAAGAAATGCAAATCAAAAAAAAGATTGTTTCTCAACTATGTATATGGCAAAGGTTAAAAAGTTCAATACTGTCGGCAAGGAAGGGAAAAGTCATTCTCATACAAGACTGCTAAGATTGAAAATTGGTTAATACAATAAAATATACAAATTCCATTCCTTGGAATTTATTGTATAGCTATATTTAAATAGTGTGCAAAGATACACAGACAAAACTATTCACTGCAGCATTATTTATAAGAGCAACAAACGAGAAACAACCTAAAGTCCATTAAAGACCAATGAGAAATAAAAACTTATATCTAAGTTTTACAACAGAACATTAAAGAGCCTTTGATGTGAAAAAAATACATATATACAGGCTAACGTGAAAAGATTTTTAAGATATATTGACTGGAAAAATAACAAGGATCAGAATAGTAAATGCACTGTGAAACTAAGTCATTTAATATATATTAAGTTTTTAAACATAATTACATTGTATATGCTATCTTGTAAAAAGGTCACAGACCTAAGAAATGGCTAAGTGTTACACATGACTGAAGATAAAATACATGATACTCAGTTAAATTTGAATTTTGGGTAAACAACACATTTTTTTTAGTATAAGTATGTCCAAATACTGCCAGGGACTTAGTTTTACATGCTATATCTGGCAACTCTAGTTACATAACACTGTGCAAGTCACAACCTCAGTTATCTTAGTTTCTATATCTGGAAAATGCAGGAGTCAGACTGTGATTTCTTCTAGATCTGAAATCAGTTCTACAATTTTTTTCTTAGTTCTAAAATCTATTTGTTGTAAACCTCCCTAGAATGCTGGCATTTTATAAAGAATTCGACATATACCCACAATAATGTTCAGACATACTAACAGTTTCTAACAATCTTTCACTGAATCTTTCCAGTCCCTGAAAACAGACATTCTTCAAGGTTCTACCTTGGTCTCTCAGTTTACACAATTCTACACACTCAGTAATTTTTTTTTTCCTTTCACATATATGTGAATGATTCCTAGACTGTTCTTTCCCTCTCCAGTTAATCATGGAATTCACAGAAAGCTTCAAACCACCTATAACATCAAAATTAACAAAGCTAACAAATAGTCTTTCAACCAAAAAAATATAGCTTTCAGTGAGTGCCTGTACAATATATCAGATTACAATTTAAATATGACATACAAACATGAAGCAATCAGAGAACCAGACAGAATACTAACAGAATACGATTGTTTCACATCCTTTGCTTAACTGCAGTTGTAGAAGTCAGATCACGCAAATACTAAGCCAACCCTAATGATATCAGGAAACAAATGCCTCATCCCACTAGCAACTAGGGACTGGAAATAGTCTACCTTCTAGAGTACCTGGAGTGAAACCTTGACAACTGTGTGTATATATATATATATATATATAAAGTTTTAAGTATTCTCTAATCCCTGCCATGTTTATCTGGTCAATTCAATTGGATTTCTCCTCTGGTTTCCTGGGACCAAAGCCCCCACTTGAACAACAGCCCATTTGACTGGGCCTCCCATCATTCAGTACAGATTTGGCCAGCTTCCTCCCACTGAAAGCTACACACTGTAATTTATAATCCACAACTTCGGATTGAGTCATTAGCAAAAGCGATTTATCAGACTTATGACCCAAAACACAATGCTTAAAACCTACTACTGCCACCACTGAGTTCTATTATTTCCTAAAACATCTTTCTTTAATGTTCCATTCATTTGGTGGTACTTTAGAACATATTTTGATAATCATTCAAGTGAAAGTTAGTCATTATCCTTTGATTATTCATTTTCTATTTATGGCTATCTCCTATAGGCCCAGTCCTATGGCTAAATCAAGTTCTCCTAGGTCTGATCCCAGTCAAGCTGGGTTTCCTGTTCTACTGATCCAACCTTATATATAAACATAATAAATACAAGAATAACAAAACCAGTAAGTGCTACCTATTTTCCTAATCATTACAGGTACAACCACTATCCTACCTATATTTTGCTTTGAAAACACTAACATTAGCTTTAAAACTTGTCAACTGTCAAAAGTAGATTATCTCTCTCTCTGCAAAACCATCGCTCTAATTTATGCTTCCCCCTGCAGGATCTTTCACATGTTTTTCACTTCTATTTGGGCTATGGCAATAAATTTTCCGTCAGTCTCCCAGACCTCCTTTAGGCATGCAATACTTACAATTATGATTATTCTTAACAATGGAGTAATTTCCTTTGAAAGTAATATGGCAACAGTAACAAAATCTACCAAAATATCTCCAGTAGCACATCCAGTTAAAAAGGATTATTAACTCATTCAATTTTTCAGATTGCAAAAGAATAGCAAATTTTGAGCAAATATAGCTACTGAATTCTTCCAGGTCTTTTTGTAAATAATAATGAAATTAAATGCAATCCATAAAATGATACTGAACTGATAAATGTGCATATCTTATCCTTTCCATCAAATTTAAGAAACAGGAGATAACTCACATCTAATTAATAACTGATGTTCTAAAAACACAGTTCAGTTCTTTGAATTCTCCAACCTTAATATTCATTTATCGGTTTAAAAAACAAATGACAAAATACCCAGCAAATGACTTTGTGTCCTGTAGGTGTTCTTTTTTCAGAGAGTCTTCTCTCAAGCTTTCATTCTGTGATTTTTCTCTTGCGTCTTCTGAAATGTGCTGATAGTCAACACTGCTACTGGTTTCTAAGGGCTTTCGATTTGAATGTTTCCTCTTTCTTTCTCTATCATCAGATCGACTCCATGATGATAAACTTTCTTCACTGTTCTCTGTGAGTTTTCGAAATCCACAATGCACAGAATCCTGAGTGACCAGTGCTGAGGATGAACTAGATGGTTTAAAATTTCTGCCCTTGTGATGAAATGACAGTTCTTCATCATCAGAGGGTCTTAAGAATTTAGATCTCAAATTTCCAAAAGAAGAAAACTCTTGATTTTGTCTTGGATTGGAGTCTCTTCTATATGCTTCTAAAGACCCAGATCTATTATCTTTTTCATCGCCACTAAAATTATCTTTATTCTTTGTAATATCTGTTGAACTATATCGATCCTTTGAACTTATATCATATTGTACCAAATCTGATTTTCTACTTCCTTGACAACTTTGTGCTTTATCTGAACATGTTGGTTTCATCCAGCGTTCTCGTCTACAGTCTTCTTTTGCGTATGCAGTTTTTTCAGCTTCTTCTAATTTCAACTGAAATATTTCCATTGACTACAAAGGAGAAAAATTAAACAAGATATATAAAATTTAAAAAGGCTTAGTGACTTGTACCCCACTTGCCAATATGTCATAACATACTGTTATGTGGCACAATGAAAGAAAAACCCAAGAAAGGGGGAAAAAAAGACCTATGCAATCATCCAACCTGATATGGGCTAAAAGGTGTCCTCCCACCAAATTCTTCTGTTGAAGTCCAAACCCATAGTATCTCAGAATGTGACTGAATTGGAAAACAGGGCCTTTAAAGAAGTGATTAAGTTAAAGTGAGGTCCCTAGGTTAGGCCCTAATCCAATCTGACATCATTATAAGAATAAATTTAGACACACAAAGAGACACAAGGGTCACACACAGAAAGAGAAAATACCATGTGAGAACACGGCAAGAAGTCAGCCATCTACAAGCCAAGAAGAGAGGCCTCAGAAGAAATCAAACCTGCTGATGCCTTCATCTTGGACATTGTCCTGAACTGTGAGAAAATAAATTTGTTATTTAAGCCACCCAGCTCTGTGGAACTCTGCAATGGCAGCCCTAGCAAACTAATATACTACCCTAAAATGAGTACTTAAAAAAAATATGAGTAATCAATAAAAAATTACTAAGTTAAAAAAAAAAAATCTGAGAACTGAAAAGAAGAGCTAGTAGGTAAAATATGTAATACAGGAAATAATAAAGACATAAATTTAAAAAAATAATAATTCCTACTGTCAGTGAGATTCAAAGGTTGCTACACTGCTAAAATGTAACAGCCTCTCATGGAAAAAAGCACAGTTCAAAAAAAAAAAAAGGGCTTGTTAATAAAAACTGCGTCTAATACATGCAGATGCAGTGAATGGAAGAATAGAAAGTACTGAATCCAAATTAGTGAATACAACATTAACCTGGAAATTCTTTATACTTAGGAAAAGTTAGTAAATAGATATAAGGAAAAAAGCCACATGGACAATTAATTCTAAAAGAATTTAATATGCATATTCTAGTACTTCCAGAAAGAGAACAAAGATAGAAGAAAGCATTAAGAAAATAAGAAAATTTCCCTAGCTAATTTTCCAGATCTGAAGGGACCATCCAATACCCCTAGTAGAGAGGAGAAAGTGAAGCATACAAAGGCTCATACATTAAAAATTCTAACTCTTAAATCTCAAAATTCATATAAAAAAATTATTCTGGATCAAAATGGATCAGAGGAAGGAGGGAATATGAGAATGTAAACAAATGTGAATAGGAAAATAAACAACACATTACCTATAAAGGAAAAAAAGTAAGACTTTCAACAATTTTTCATCTACAATACTAAATGCTGTAAGATAATGGAATAAAGATCAAATTTTGAAAAATGTCATAGGGCAATAATTCTATATATAGAATTTAATCCGCACTCAAACTATTCCTCCCCGGTATGGGCAAAAGAAAGTCATTTTCAAAAATGCAAAGAATCAGAAAGCAAATCACTTACTAATTCTGAGGGGGAGATGGGGTTACTCAGGATCATTAAGCCAAACCATAAATGAATTAGGGTAAAGATCACTAAAAAAAGGGAAGACATGCTATAAACAAAATGGCAAATGTAAAAGTTAAGTCTAAATAATTGTTCTTGTAGTTGTGAAGTTTAATACAATGGTCAAGAATAAAATGTGTATAATAAACTTCAAATTATTTCAATAATATCAGAGAGGGGACATGGGGGATCAAAACATGCTATAATTATCATGTTAGACTAGGCAGAGATAATCTATAACATTTAATTTTTTTAACTATTTTTAAAATATAGATTTAACATGTTTCTTAAATTTAATGACAACATGAATAGAACAGGAATGATGGCAGTGAGGTGGGGGAAATATTTTCATAATGAAAGCAACTCCTCACAGGAAGCTTTTTTCTTCTGATACATAAAATAATGGTGTCTACAATTAGTGACTTCTTAGAGTCAATAAAATATGACAAAATAAAGACAAAAACAGCAATTACCACACTTATTATGTTACATTGTTTGCATAATTTAAGTGGGCTCCAGGAATAACATCTAATTCAAATCTACTAAGTATAAGTAATCTTGGTTAAGTTATTAAACCTCTGCCTGCCTCAGTTTCCTCATTTACATAAAACAAGATAATAAATAGTACTGTTGTGGATATTAAATAAGTTAATTACACAAAGCATTTAACAATGTCTGGCACATGAAAAGCCCTCAAATTATTATTAATGCTCACAATAATCTTATGAGATTGATACTAATAGTCATGTTTTTAAAAAATGTTTTTAAGAAAAAAAACATAAGTTTGCAAAATGCACTGTAGAAAGATGGTCAGCACACTGCAATTTAAGAGAAAAAACAAAACCATAAATGTCCCTCTGTTGACAATTATGGTAAAACCATACAAATGTATATTGAAATATTAAAAGGTCACTAAAACCTATATATTTACTGACATCCAACTATGTTTATATTAGTGAAAGAAGCAGGATGTAGTCTATGAGCCTAATTTAGTAAAACTATTTTATCTGAGAAAATATATATGTATCAAAATGTTAACAAAGATTGTCTTAAAACAAAGGATGCTTGCCTGTATTTTAGAAACCTTACTTCCTAAATCTGCTTTTTTCTGGAAATTAAAAAGAGAGAGAGATCAATAACTCCTAAAATAGATTATCCGCAGATGGTGAATGAGAGAGCTGGTCCTGAAATATCATGTACTGCGGCATAGTTCCATTGTTTTAAGAGTACATACACACTCTTAAAACTGTTATATTCCAAAACTCTAGAACATAACAAAAACTCTGGAATAAACCAAAAACTCTGAAATACACCAAAATCTCAACAGTGATTATCTCCAGAAGTGTACTATGGAAGCTTTCCTTATTATTTAAATTTTCGTCGCAATGAGAAAATGTTATTTTTACATTAAACACACACACTTAAATTTTATATACTTTTTTCATTATGTCAATTAAAATGTTACATAAGTTTACATAATAACAAAAAGCAGAAAATGGCTTCAACGGTATGTAGATTTGAAATTTAATATCAACTCAATTCAAAAGTGTTTCATGGCACAAAACACTGACAAAGACAATTTCTCGTATAACTCTGAAAATAAATATTTCCTTAATATAAATACTCACCCCATATCTTTCAGCTACAATGTCTTCAAAATTTCTATTTTGTTTCCCAGCTTGTTCCTTCATTCTTTGATATGACTTCCTTAGCCAGCTTAATCCACCATCTTCTATTACTGAAACTAATTTTCATTATTAAATGTCAGTAGTACTTTTCATGTGATAAGACAACATTTATTGCTTTCAAAATGACTTCTAAAGTATAAAATTAAATATTTTTCCTTGAACACAAAAGTCATAAGTGCATTTAAAATTCAGCATATATTTGGGTGCCAATATATGCAAGGTACCAAGTTTTGTGACTATCAAGGAAAAATAAAGAAAAGTACCCTCAAAAAAACTGCAATCTAAGAGAATGAGGATAAAAGGCTATAAGTAATAACAATAAAAATAATATTGGATAAATATTACAAAGATATAAAGAATTATAGAAAAATTAGAAAGGAGGAGAATTATTTCTAAGTGGAAGGTAAAATTTCACAAACAAGGCTCAAAAAAATGAGTTAGATTTCTATAAACAAAGTTAAGAGCAGGCAGGGCAGTCTCAAAAATAAATAAGGAAAGAATAAAGGCACAGGCATAGAAGGGAAAAAAGGTACCCCAGATACAGCACAAAAACAAGTAAGGAAATTACAGATGATAATGCTCAAATGTCCATTAAATCAAATTTTTCTACTTTAGTTATAATTACCAAATATGAAAATGTGAATGCCTTCAATGTGCTTTATTAAGTAACTTATGTTTCTTCTACACACATCACACTTTTGATGAATAAAGAAGAAATCTAATCAATTAAATCAAAACTCTTCCGAATTTTCCTTGTCCAAATATGGACTACTTTAGATCCACCCTAGTTCTATAACCAATATAAGTGCATACATATATGCCCCAAAAGACATGTACAAGAATATTCATTTAAAATCTGCAGTAATCCTGGCCTAGAAAACAACCCAAACATTTACCATCAGTCAAATGGATATATATCATAAATTACGATATATTCTTAAAATAGTCTAGCAATGAGAATGAGTAATTACAACTATACAAACAACCTGAAAATGTGGACTAAAGCATCAGGAAACAAAAGAGACATGATTCCAGGAAAAACTGATTTTGGGTTCTAGAAATTAGGATAGTGGTTACTCTTCTGTAAAGAGCATGGGGACATAGAAGGAATGCAAAGAGATCTTCTGGAATGCTAACTATGTTCTGTTTCTCAAACTGTGTGCTGATAACAGAGGTGTTTTCATTCTGTATGAGTTGTGTACTTCCCTGTAAGTGTTAAATGTCAACAGAAAGGTTAAAAAAAAAAAAGATTTTTCAACCCGCAAATTCTAGTCCCTCATTCAAATCTAACAAGTTTATCTTTACTAAGCAATCTGTTCTAAGATTATGGGTCTTTCTTTACAGATCTAAAATACTTTGTACTTCAAAACCTAGATATCTAGTTAACTCAATGATTCACTTTTCATTCAAGTTTATTTTGCCTTCCTCTTTTTTTTTTTCTTATTTATATAGTCTACGAGCTCAAAATTAACAATGCAACTACTCAAGAAAGTTAGTGTAATTGTGCAATTTACTCAGTGCTAAGAGAAATCCACCATAACTAATATCTATGTTAATATCCTGGGTATGTAATTAAATTGATTATTCCAAAGCTTTATTTGTGAAATTGACAAAATGCTGATGGGTACAGTAAAACTTCCTGAACAATCACCAATATATTAACAGTTCAGAGAAAAAGAAAAACGAGAAAAAGACGGCTTTTATTGACATTAAGAAAATCTTAACAGGAATAAAAACTTTTAGTAAATTCGGTCATGAGTCAAATCTATAATTTTAGAAATATTTATGTAATAATGTCACCTTCAGTTGATTATGTGTCCTATTTCAAGAGTTTTATTAATTTTATGATTAGATGGCAATAATACAATATTTTTAATAGAAATCAAATTTAACAAGAAAAATTTAATATTTAAAAAGCAAACAAAAAAATACCAATTTGAAGCACCACTGATCATAAAATTCAATCCAACAAATATTTACAGAAATTTACTATGAATATTAAAATCTGTTACCCACATTAGGGAGTAAAAACATGAATAAGATATAGTCCCTCTCTTCCATGTAGAGATAAAAGTTATATCAAGTAGTTATAGTAAATTCATTGGTATGCAGCACTTAATATTAATATATAAATATGTAAAATTACTTTTTGTAAATCAAAAATTAAGAGACTAAAAAAGTGTATGCTTCCATCACAATTAAAAGTTATATTGTTATAGACAAAATACAATCAAATGAATCTGGGCTGCGCTCTCCATTTTTCTCAAAATACAGGATAATATAAAAATAGCAATAAAATAAATATAAGGAGACCTAGATTTTTAGTCTTGCTGCAACTAGTAACAAGTTTAAAGATCTTAAGCAAGTCATTGACATCTTTGGAACTTTGTGTCTTTATCTGTTAAGGCAACTGATTTAAACCACCTTTGAAATTTCTTCCAACTCAAAAGATTCTAAAAGTGAAAGCTGAAAAACGGATGGGAAAAATACATAAAAAGAACAAGAACATAGCAGAAGAGTTTTGTAAGCAAGAATTTCTACTAACTACAATGTATAAATATAGTCTTCCAATGAAGAATCTAGAGTAACTAACCCTGAACTAGAAATCAGAAACCCCGGGTCTTAGTATTAATCATCTGACTAAGAAAATTACCTAACCACTCTAAACCTGGGTTGCCTGAGCTATAAAATTACAATGACATCTACTTTGCTTTTTTCACATGGTTGCAACGAAAATAAGCTGACATGTCAAAGTGTCATGTAAATTTTAAAATTTTACAAATATTCTCATTACTAAAATACGACTAAAAATAATTTTGTATGGATGCTGAAAACAGTTTACTTACTTTCTCCACTTAATTTTCTCAATCAAAAAATCAAAATTAACGAATTATTTAAAATATGGCACAATAATTGCAAAAAAAAATTTTTGATAAAATCTTCCCAAAACATTTAATCTTAAGGACAAGTATTTGACATCATTGTCATTATTGAGTATTTACTATATTCCATACATTGTGCAAAAAGTTTCTCAATTAACCCTCACAATAACTGTATATAGGTACTATCATCAGTCCCTATTACAGATGAGTACATTGGACTTAGATCAGAAAACTCCCAAAATCACAAAGCTAGTAAGTAAAAAAGCAAAATTCTGATCCCAAGTAGCCCAACTCCAAAGTCTGAATCCTTACCTATAACACTATGTCACCTCTACATACCTCAATACTAAAGTTATGACACTTTCAGGTGCCTGATCATTTCAGCCCTACCATTGGTCTAAACAGAAAAAACACACTATCTGCATATGCAGTAAAATCTACAGATCATATTTGTAAACTTAATTTCAACTCTGGGATCTGAACCTCTTGACAGACATAAGCTGTCATTTTTCCTCTTTCTAAATAAATGTGGGAAAGAAGTGGTGAAAGCATGATATGAAGAAGAAGGGAGAAAGGCTCTCTAAAAGCTTTATGAAAGGTCATTTTTCTCCTTAGAATCTTTTCATTCTGCCATAACAGCCCACTTAAAGATACTACCTAAGGTAGAACATTAGGTATCCTATACTCAGTGAAGTCAAGGACATGCTGACTGCAAATACCTAAAGATTGTGTTTGTCAATTCTAAGTTCTCCCCAAAAACAAATTTATTGACTGTCCTCTGACAATATTGGTGGCAAACTCTTGGATTACAAAATCAGCCCTACATAGTCATAGTTTTCTGAAAAACAGCATTTCAAAGGGATCCTTGTATGACTAAAGTTACTATTATATAAACTAGCAGAGACATTTCTACCCATGGTAAAAGGCAATAAAAAAATGTTACTAATAACTTTGGTAAACTATTAAAAGTTATTTAAGAATTAAAAAAACCTATAAAATGGCTCTAGAGGCATCTCTACATAAAATACAAAAGAATTTTAACAAATGGCCAAAATAAAAATATGTATAAAAAGCAAGAAAATATTCTGATAAATCACTAAGAGAAAAAGATAATATGATTTAATAAGATAATATTACTATCTGTATGCTGGGTTAATTGTAGTTAAATAAACTTTTAGATGAGCTGTCAATGTAACACCTAGTTGGCATAAGTATTTTTTAATTATGGTATCAAGTATAATTATGTGACACTTAAATATTTTGTCTCCATCTGCTGGAAAATAACAGCACTATCTTAAGCTCAATACCAATTTTATGAATCCTGGAAAGGTAAAAATTTCTGGATATATGAAATCATATCTGTAATATTTGTATATTATTTTCATGAAATTTCAGACTTAATACTTTTAACATTTTGTTATAGAATGTAACAAACCGAAGAATTATATCCTCACAGAATCATACTTTGTATTAATCCATTCAAAATAAAAACTCAAAAATAAGATTAATAACTATAAAAATATAATCGATTTGCTCCCAAATATATCATCTTCCAATCACTTATAATTTAAATATGGCCTCACGAGACTGCAAACATTTTATCAATGCTTGTCATATGTAAACTGAACCTTTAGTAATAATCAATAAATACTCCTAATATGGAACCATACAAATTTCATATTAGATAATCAATAGTTATTTTCCAAATACAGAAGCAAAGATAAATAATTACAGACTTGATCAAAAGTACAGCATCAAGCAGAAATAGTAAAATAACCAGTAATAAAATTTAGATATAATACATCTCAAAATCTCATTTGGATTATTAAGCATTTTTGGAATACATAATATATCTTGCCAATCTACCAACAAACTCAGTTCACTGCCTTAGAAATACCAAGTTAGAAGAAACGTTTGTGTAGCCAAATCAAAATAGAGAGAGAATACCTTTACCAACTGATGATAAAGTACAGTTTTCTGGTGGAAGACCTGTCCCACCATCCTTCCAGTATGGATTCAATTCTCTTTCCAGCAGTCTGGACTAGAAAAAAACATTTTCAAAAGTTATAATTTAAAAATAACCCTACTATAAAATGTATTAACAAATAATGTATCTGATACTCAGTTAACAGTTGTAACCTTGGACAAACATTTAAAACACTCTTAAGAAACGCTCTTCTGCAACTTGCAGAAAATAATGGGTAAATTTATCTAATGCTTCCATTGAATCCTTACTATGAACCACAACTGTGCTACAGACAAAAGACATAACAATCAATATACCTAACTCAGTTCTTGAAAGCTTATGAGATAATGAGGAATATAGACAATAAACAAGTAACTAACAGTGTTTTGAAGATATAAGCACAGAGAGCTACAACCACATATAATTCAAATTCCTCTCACACTGAAGGATCAAAGACTTCCCAGAGGAAGTAATATGTGCATTCTTAGACGTAGGATGAGCAGAAATTAGCCAAATTTTCTTTTGTGGGGGAAGAAGACACAAAGATGCTCCAGGTAGAAGGAACAGCATGTTCATAAAACTGTAGAGAAAACTAAAAAACAGAGCAACTTCAGAAAACTTAAAGTAATTCAGACTGGCTAAAACTTAAAAGCATGAGTGAGTAGCTGTTAAAAAATTAGGCTGTACAATAATCAGGGAATACGCCACATAAACCATTTTAAACTGCTGTTAGGTTTTATGCTGGGGAGTCATGAAAAAGATAAGCTTTGTATTACATGAAGAGCAAAATGGTTTCAGAGTGGAGGGAAGACTGAGGAAGAGCAAGGTTAGAGGCAGGAATCTAGTCAGAAGATTGTGGCATTAATCAGGAAAGAGATGATGGTAGCCTAATCACAATTCAAGTGCCTCCTGTATTCCAAGTCCTATGCTGGGTACTGGAGGAATGAGTAAGCCAGGCATCAAAATTCTTGCCATCAAAGATACTATGGTCTAGAGAAAGGGAAGAGACAATTAGGCAATATAAATATAGGTAAGTGCTATGAAGAATAAAGGATACCATAAAACCACAAAGTAAGGGTTCCTAACTTGACCTTGAGAAGTCAAAAAATGCTTCTGAGAATAAGGACAATTAATAGAACAAAAAATGGCAATTAGATGGAGAATGGAAAGAGTTAAATGTTAGTTTCCAGTAATATGAATCTACCAAACTATTGAAAAGAAACATGGAAGATTAAAAAAAAGAGGCTTTTAAAATACCACGAGCTGACAAAAAGGTACAAAATCTTCGAAGGACAAAGTTTAGGTTAAAGGTTTATAGATAAGCAAAACCATAAGGATTTAATTTCTTTCGTACCAAAAAAGATTCCTTCACCTCTACTACAAAATTTCACAACATCTATAATCAAGGAATTTCTTCCAGTGGTCTTATTTAGACACTCAAAGAGATACACATCAGATACTCAACAAGATAAAAAAAAGGAGGACAACTGATAACAAGATAGAAAAATTATGAAATACTACACACACGCAAAAAACTGAATATATCAAAAACTACAACAAATTAGTAAGAAAACTCCATAAGAAAAATAAGCAAAAAAGATAAACAAGCAGTTCATATTATAAGAAATCTGAATGACCAAAAAAACATGAAAAGCTCTCATAGTAATAAGACAGATGCATATAAAAACAATGAAATACCATTTCTTACCTATTAATTAGCGTGACAAATTTTAAAGTTTGACAATACAGATAGTATGGTAAAGAAACAAATTGATAGCAGTATAAACTGTTATAATCTCTGCAAGTTTTTGTAAAAGAAGATAAGTACATACTTTATAACTCAGCATTTCATCTAGATATGCACCATGGAGAATCTGCACACATGTGCATGAGAAAAACTGTATAAGGGCTTTCATTTAACACTGTTTATAATAGTGTGTAATAGTGAAAAACAGCAATGTAAATGGCCACAGATTCCAAAAGAAATGGATATTTACAGTATGTCATAATTAGATGATGAAACACTATACAGTGTTTAAAAAATAAAATAGAAATAAAACATATCAACATGAATCAATCTCTTAGGTCTTCTAGTCAAGATGGCTTGTTAAAGTTCCATTCATCACAACCTCCCTGCTCAGGATAAACAGAAAAGATATACAAGATATAAAACTTACTTGAGTTCAAAACAAAATAAATATCTCTGTGGGCCAGAACAGAAATGCAAAGCAGTAAGCAAGCAGAACTGAAGCCACAGGCCTTTTGGGCTCTATATGCAAACACAAAGTTCTTAGTTCTTAGTTCAATCTGTATAAGATAAACACTGAAAGTGCTGCTGAAACAGGGAAATGAAGCCAGTCTCATTACATGAAGTCAAGGACTGGGATGGGGAGATCTCCTGCTTACAAAAAGAAGTTGGTATGCATCGTTATAATGCTACAGATTGCATCTATAGGTCTGAAGACATAGACACAGACACAGCTTTAAGCATTGATTTTCAAACTTTTTTGTGACTTTGACCCAAAGAAAGAGTGTGTGTGCATGTGTGTGTCTGTGTCTCCTCAAAACTAAGGATTTAGGAAACAAAATATATCTCTATTATACGTAATACATTTTGATATTTCATATTTTTAAATGGTGATTGAAATAATTTCATCACCCACATTTTGAAAAACATTAGCCTAGAAAACCAAAGAAATGATGTCCTCAAAATCCAGAAGACATAAATCAACATGCTTCAAACCAAAGTTTCAGTGAAGAACCATCACTTTAGACTTACTATCTTTATCCTCACTCTCATTACCAGAATTAACATTTGGCTCTACGGCAACAGCATTTTTTTTTCTCAAACCAAATATTTATTATGTGTTAAGAATATAATGATATGCACAGGACAACACACTCAAACTGATGTGCAGATGTTTGAAAATTGGCTAGTCTCACTAATCTTAATAATTTACTTCTCTACACAAGCTGAATTCTTACTCAAATTAAAATAAAAAATTACCACAGATTATCAACTTCAGAACTAAATCCAGGATTTACAGGGCAACAAGGTAAATTCATGGAGAAAATAATAATAAATCGATGATTTATTATTATTACATTAAATTACAGTACTTTACAGAAAACTATAAGTACTATATAGTAAAGGAGCAAATAAGTGCTGCAGAAACTAAAGGAAGAAGAGATTTATTTCAATCAAAGGAAATATGAAGAATTTCATCATACATATCAAGTCAGGTCTTGAAAGATAAAACAGGAGGCAGAAATACAGAGAGAGGGAATTCACTTAGAAAGAACGAGATGAACGAAAATGCAGAGACATATGAAGGAAAGTAATTAAACTAATTTGGTTGAGGTACAAATTACCTAAGAAAAAGAGTTCAATCTAACGTGTTTAGACTCTATTTGCAGGCAGCTTTTTGGGGCCTTTAAAGGAGAACAATAAATACAGCATCTTTCTTTTCAATCCAGGCCCAGAACAAGTTAGGAAATACAATAAAAAGTATAGGAGATAAAGGACAAAAAGTAACTCTATTGCTGATAAAGCTTAATTGGAAGATAAATTTTCTTTCAGTGAAAGCCAAATGGGACTGTCATCGGAAGCCCACATTAAAGAAGACTTTCCCGGGTGTAAATACCACTCAATCAACCCCACCTCACCTCATTCCCCACATAGTCTCTGCATGCAGCCTGCAGGAAAGGCAGAGGCAAGCAAAGTATGCCCCATTTATCCTTCCAAATTTTCCAATAAGAAAATTTACTCTATATCCTCAAAGACAGAATGAGAAAGGATAAGATGAAATACCACTAGTGGAGCTTCTTCTCCTAGAAAGGAAACGTTGAAAATGATAAAGACACATTCTCCTTAACTTAAATCATTGAAGACTTCTAAACAGAATACCGTGACCAAAATCCTACTTTGAAAAAATTAACCGACATCAACTGTAGGATGCTGAAAAACAAAGAGGTTATTATTGTAATTGCCCATCCAAGAGTAATTTTAGAGCCTGAACCATATCACACCTTAAATGGTTTTTAGTTCCAGGGACTGTCTTCAGTTCATAACACATATTAACTCAGCTCCAGCACAGATGAGATAAATGAGGCTCAGAAAGATGAAGACATACAACTAATAAGTGGCATTTGAACTAGAGCAGTACCAATAGGAATAAAAAAGATAATACAGATGCAAAAGACAAAAACTATGAAAGCGAATGAGTAGATCAATACATGCTGACTTAACTAAATCAGAGAATTTTATATAAGAATTTGTAAGAAAAAAATGGTTAATCAGAAAGCCGAAAATTCAAAAATGGAAAGTTGGTATGACAAGCACAAAAAAGTATTAGATTCTTAGGAAAGTGAAAATTTTATTAAAAAGTATTAAAAGTATTTTATTAATTTTATTAAAAGTATTTCAAAGAAAGACTAATCACTATTTTAATCTGTTAAAGATATTCAAGAGTTTACTATGTTCTATTATTTGTTATAGAGAACAGGCATGAATATCAGCAAAACATAAGACCACAAGCCAGGGTTACCAGACATCAACACTCACTACCAGCAGAGCATGATTTCACAAGCAAACATGTAATAGCAATGCGTAAAATTAACTTCCAGACTTCATACAGCTCCCCCTTCTTGCTCCACTATCCACTGATTATCCCCTTATTGTACTTTCCCCTTTCCTTTTAGTATGAGTCCCAACTCCTTCAGGACTAACTCAGAGACAAAGACATTTTATGGAACTTAGTCAAGATGTTCTAAAAACTCCTAGCTTCCAATGTTCCATATGGATAGCTACTTAATAAGCCTATACAATTAACCACATGTACATTTTCAGAATTAAAATTAAACTAGAGGAAAACAAAAACAGAAAACAACATTGATCATAGGACTCTTGTGTTCATTCTTTCATATTTTTCATTTATCAGTCCCTCTATGTTGCATCCAAGGTAAATTCTTAAAGATGACCTTCTAGTTCACTAATTCTCTTTTTGGCTGTATTCAATCTGTTGTTTAACCAACTACTGACTTTCTAATTTCAACTGTAATATTTTTCATTTCTTTAAGTTCTTCTTGGCTTTTTCTCAAATCTGCCTTCTGAATAATCTTTTATTCCTTATTCATGTTTTCTATACCTACTGTTACTATAATAAAGCTATTAAATATTCCAACAGATAAAGGTTTTATGGGTCTGATTTTGCTGTTTATTGTTTCAGATGACTCTCATTCATAGACTATCTTGTATTTTCATGTATTTTATGATTTTATGAGCTTACATTCCACAGAACTTGTTTCTGGGAAACTTATGATGTGCGAACTGACAGTGTGATCCTAAAGAAAGGATTGGAAGTTACTTCTGCCAAGCACTTCAAGACACTATCAACTCAAGAATACTTTAAAATAAATTCTCACCTAAAGATTTTTCAGACCACACAGGAAGCACAGTTCAAGCCCTAAACCCTTATGAATCCAAGCTATAAACCAAAATCAATATATTTTTAATTTAATATACCTTTAAACTGACTTCCTACAGAAAACTTATTTTTAAAGAACTTATACTTCATAGTTTTTCCACTAATTTTATTAAATTCCACAAAAAATGATATCTTACAAGGAAAGCTGCATTTAAATAAATGTCATCAGTTTAATAAAGACAAATTAGAAAGTTAAAGTATTTTAAATATTATCTTACCTGTTCAAGAGCTTGGGTTTTCTCTTGCTCTATTTTCTTTACTGTTTCCTTTTCAGCTTTGAATGATGATGATGACACAGTTTTAAAAGACATAAAATCAACAGTCATCCACTCATCCCTCTGCTAAAAATAAATAAGTTATTTCAATCTAAATTGATTAGAACTTAACAGTAAACAGTAGTAAGACTAGGTACTTTGGAGGCATTCAAACCTGGATGAAATTCTACATGACTATCTAACTTAAAGCAAGTTTCTTCATCTCTCTATGCCTTAGTGTCTCCCCTGAAAAAATGGGATAAAATCCCTACCTTTCAGTACTGTTTTAAGAAATAAGCAAGAAAACAGATTTAAGGCATCCAGACCAGTGCCTGACACACAACAGACACTCAAACATTAGGTCCTTTTTTACCTTTCTGTTTTTCCCTGTGGCTATCAGTGTATAAATAGCATTCTTCCTCAGGCATATGAACTATAACCCAAAATCTGTGAACTATTCAACTCTAAGTATTGCTAAGAAAAATGACATGAGGAAAAAGGAAAGAAATATTGTGATTGAACTCTACTAACTATAAAAAGCTTAGATAGAGGTAATAGTACAAGGCTTCAAGTACATAAGGGGAAAGTACCACTTCTCTATCAAAAACCAGAGGTATAAAACCCTCTGAAGGACAAGAATAGAGATAAACTCTTACCTTCTCAAAAAACAAGGGGGGTCTAATGGCTCAGCAAATAGTATTACTGCCAAAATTATTCATAAAAATATATTGTTTCAAAATCTAATTTTTCCACTTATATTTTAATTATCTTTCATCTTTCATTTCAACATTCATCTATTCTTAAAAGTTCATACTTCTTTGCTTAAAATCAGGTGGCTTACCTTAATAGTTTGGTTATCTTTTTCTTTTTCTGACTTTTCATCTTTTACTTTCCAGGCCTTTTCTTTGCCAGAAGTCTGGGATGGAACAGCTTCAACCCATTCATCTTCGGAGCTCTAAGAATAATTAGCATACAAGTGAAATTCTCAGATTTGCATACTTTCATGTAAAAATTCTATGCTGTTGTTAAATAGTAGAAATTCAGCTTCCTAGATAAAATTCTTACACTATATACTTCCCCTTTAAAAAATTACACTGAAAATTTGAAGAAAGAACATGTAAACTCTCTATTTAGGAATAAACTCACAAAGCACCACTTAAATTATTTCTGTTCTTAGTAGCTTATTATCAAGCCAAGGGAAAGCAAAAAATAAAGAATGAGAACTGCTGGATAGAGAACTCACTTCAGCACAAAGCTACAGTTCCTACCAACATCAAGTAGTACTGACATTTTTGCTTAACCAGAACAAAGGAAAAAACACCCAACTAAAAGAGTTTGCCTCGAAGTTTCAAATTTTGATATCTCCTTAGATCCAAAAATGCAGAAATCTCATTTAACAGCTAGGCTGGAAAAGCACTTTGCTTACTGGGTTTAAAAACCAGGTTATTAAATCAGCTAAGTAGTATTTAGTCAACATTCCCTATGTGCTCAGCATTATGCCAGGTTTGGGGTTTTGTTTTCAACAAATTTGTCAATCAACTCCTCTGTTAAGTACAATAATAAGTACTTTCACATATGCTATCATGCTGACTCCTTAAAACAACCCTACATGAAATATTATTTTGGTTTTAGAGGTAAGAAAGGTTCCCCCAAATCAAGTAACTTGCCCAGAATACATGGTATCCAAACAGGAGAACCAGAACAGAAATCAAGATCTGACTGCCTCTAAAATTTATTCCTTAAAACTATACAACTGAAGTGTAGGAAAGATCCTGGAAATCAACCACCACAAACCACTTATTAATAATGCGTAGCAGAGAAATTCTGAAGCCAAGGAAGGAAAAAGTGGGTTTCCTGAATGATATCAATATTTTCATTCCACGAAGTTCCTGAAAATTACCTAACTAGAGAACACAAATCTGTCCAGTAAAAGGTATAATCCACATGATATAAACATATTTGTGCTCTGGCATTTCAACTACCCACTGTTTCCCAATGCAGAGCATTCATTTAGGTCTTGATCTAGATTTAGAAAAACCTTAGAACTACGTGTGTGTGTGTGTGTGTGTGTGTGTGTGTGTGTGTGTACTTACAATACTTTAGTATAATTATTATAAACATATTTCTGGTCTACTCATATTTACATCAACAAATCAATTTAGAGAGACTTGGTTCCTGTCTCTTGGTGTTATCCATTAAAGTTTATAATAAGAAAAATTAGCACTTTCATTGGGGAATCGTCAGTTTGCTAAGATCAATCTAAAAATAAGCTGGTATTCCAGAGGATTCCATCAAAGGCCTTCTTCTAAAACTACAGATTTTATCTATCTACCATATGTTAACTAATTACTTGAAATTAGTAGATAGATTTTATCTATCTACCATATGTTAACTAATTACTTGAAATTCACTAACCAGAGCCATCACTTGCTTCACCACTACAACTGCAATCAACCCTGGAAAAATCCAGTCATCATGATCTACAACTTCAGGTGAGCTAGAGTCTCAAACCCAACCAGTATTCCTCTTACTGGTCCTTGGTCATTTCTCTCTTCTATTCCCTTCACTTATTCCCTTTTGAAGCACTTATCAGTTTTACATTTAGTTGTGTGACTATTTGATTAATGCCTCACTCTCCTACTAAGCAGTAAGTTCTATGAAGACAGCAACCATATATGCTTTTGCCTACTTTGCATCCCCAAGGACCTAGGTTAATACCCTGGCAGATAGAAGGCACTCATTATCTTCTTCAGCACCCTCCTCAGGTTTCCTATTAACTCCCATTTCCCATACTCTCAGCAAATGATTTTTCCTCTTCCTTGATCAAGAAAAATGAGGCCTTAGCTTCCTATCCACTGTCCAACAAAATTATTTATACCTGTGCCTACCCATAGTTCCTATAAACTCTTCCTGTTTAAGTCAGCTCCTCCTCCAAAGATCTTGATCCCAACCATTCCTATTTCTCCAGGACCTTGCTCCATCAAATATCTCTTCCTATAGCTTTGACCAAACTCTCTGTTGACCTAGAAATATGCTCAAGCATTTCTCCCTCTCTTTTTTAGTGGTGGAGGGAAGAAGGGGTACGTTCCCTGACTCTATTCTCCTTCTAGCAGCAGGTTATCTTCCAACATCCATCCTAAGCCAAACTTCTTGAAAGAGTAGTCTACATCCACTGCCTTCACATCTTCACTTTCATTCATTTCTCAAAACTCTACAATATGGCTACTGTCTCAATAATCAACTAAAACATCTTCGAAAGTCACCAATGGCTTCCACTTTGCCCAATTCAGCAAAAATGTTTCTGTCTTTCTCTCTCTAGACTTCTCTGCTGAATTTAGCTGTTAATTACTCACTTTCTTGATTTCCATAACATTTCTCAGTTCTTCCATTCTTTGTTTCTTCTTCATTTCCTTCATGCACTCATTCTCCTTTGCTCAGCCCTTAAATATCAATGTTCCATTCTTTGTCCACTACATTTTTAAATCCCTAAACATGCCCCCTTGGGCTACCAGGTCCATTCTCATGACTTGAACTACCACCAATTGTACTAATTTTTGTCGAAGGTGTTAAGCTGATTCTAAAATTCATTTTTTAAATGGAAGGAACTTAGAATAACCAAAACAATTTTCATGTAGCTCAGTGGAACAGAACAGAGAATCGAGAAATGAACTCACAAATATGTATGCTCAACTTATTTTCGACAAATGATCCAAGGTAATTAAACAGAGAAAGGTTAGCTTTTTCAACAAATGATGCTGGAAGAACTGGAAATCTATACAAAAAATTAAATGTTAACACTTACTACACACCATAAACAAAAGTTAACTCAAAATGAATCTTTGATAAGCAAAAAAGCCAAAGCTATAAACTTCTAGAAAATCTTCACAACCTTGAGATGTACGAAGATTAGGATTCCAACAGCAATAACTAAGAAAAATAATGAAAAAAGACTATAATTGATAAATTGGACTTCACAACAGAAAACACAGAATGGCCAATAAACATCTAAAACGATGCTTTACATCACTGGTCTTCAGGGATGATTTCACATTAAATATATACATACAGTAGGATGACCAAAAGTACAAAGACTGACAATACCAAGTGTTTGCAAGATGTGGAATAACTGGAATGCTCATACATTGCTAACAGGAGTGAAAAATGATTCAACCATTTCTAAAATAACAACATTTTCCCATGAGAAACAAAAACGTGCACAAAAGGACTTGCACACAAATATTTATAGTAACTTTATCACAAAACTGAAAACAAAAACTAAAACCAACCCAAATGACTTTCAACAGGTAAACACATAAACAAATTGTGGCATATTCATACACTAAAATGCAGAAATAAAAGGGAAGGAGCTACTAATAACATGAAACTACATGAATTGCAAAAAAAAAAAAAAAAATTTATGTCAAGCTACAGAAGTCCAAAACACAAAAAAAATCACATTATGTGAATAATTTGTATGAAACTCTAGAACAGAGAAAATTAATCTATAGTGTCCCAATGCAGATACATGGGGGAGGAAGGCGGCAATATCTTAAAGGACAGGGATAAACAGGTGTATTTACCAAACAGTACACTTAAAATGAGAACATTTTATTATACGTAAATTATACCTCAGTAAAGTTGATTTTAAAAGTTAAAAGAAAAAAATAGACCCTGACAAAGTCAAGATAATGCTTTCCAACCTCACATGGATCCTCAATACTGCTCAGCAATTCATTTGCTTTTCATTACCTAAGCAAAGTTATTTCAAATTTACACTATTTCCTCAATCTTTACATCCTACTTCTCTCATATTTTCTTCTCAGATGATTTTATCCTCTACTTCACAAGAGTACCAAGAACAGCAGCAGATACACCGCCAATAATGTTCTCTCCTCCTCCCCATATCTCCTCCTCATTTATCTGTTCTTGCACACATCTCCACAACTTCCTTCCTAGCTCAGAAGAGAAGATGCTTCTGATCAAAGCTTACCCCTTCCTCTGGGACCCTGCTCATCCAAACTTGTCATTCTTTTCAATATTATTTATCCTTCTTTCCCTAAAAACATTTTCTCAAAAAGAACTCCCAGCCACACTGACTTCTCTACTCTTCTGTCTTTCCTTCTCTTCACTGTCAGTATAGACTTCTCTTTCCCTCTTCAATCCACTTTAATATGATGCGGGCACTGAGCATTCATTCAAACTACCCTAAGGTATATGTTATGCAACTGATTAGGTATGTATATATGTATATACTGTATGCTGCAATAAGAAGACTGATGTATATTTCCAGGAGAAAAAGGAAGACAAAAGACAGGATAATGTCTTTCAAGTAAGGGGAAGTAAGTGCCCTTAATGAAATGACAAAAATGTTTATTCAACTGGGCAGATCTAGCCCCACGGGATGTGATCCCTGCATAAACTCAAAGGAATTTGATAAACCCCACTGAAATAAACAAATCTGTATATCAATTTCTTTTTGAAAGATCACTTACTTTTATCAGTTTCTCAATGGAATCTGCAAGCCAAACCCACAAGTGTAAAAATAGTGTCTTTACCTTCTTTCACAATTTTCCTAACTCCTTTTGCCCTGAGTTACATTCCAAAACAATGTTTTCAATATAAACATTCCTACCATTACAAAATATGCTGGCTACTTGACAAAACTAGCCAGTTGTCCTTCTCACTATGAATTAATAAACTGCATTCTCATATAAGATAGCCTTTCATGAGCCAATTATCATCTTAGGATATAGGACATACTGCCAAAAATTTACTTTCTAAAACTGTAAGAGGACCAGACTTGGGAATATGGTGATTCACTTGAGAGAATAACCTTCGAAGATCATATCTAGGAGACCGATTAACCTTAAACATCTCTAGCCCATCACTTTCTAAGCACAATATACCTCTTTCTTCCTGAAACAATGCATGAAGGTTTTGACTTGCCTTCCTTTCCTCTGTTAAGTCCGCTCATCCCAGAACTGGTTAGACAGAGCAGTCCTAGCATTCTCTTTTGGTCCCAAAAATAAATAAATATATTCTATTTTAAAGATTTAAATGTTAATTTCTATGAAAAAACAAACCGAAGGAACAGACTATCAAATGTCTTGGAACTCTTTTCTCTTATTTTTACAGTTCTGCTCTCTCCTGCTTCTAATTTTTCAACCACTTCTGTTTAATGTGTTTTACTTCCTGTCTGGCTCCACAGTGTTGTTCTTTCTTTTCAGTTTTCCTACGCAATTCATTTATTCTAATGGCTTCAATAAGCAATGATCCCCAAATCTCATTCCATCTTCTTACATTTCTCTGTAACCTAAGATCCGTATTTCCACTACTTCCTGGATATCTCCAAGTCAGATGCTTCCCAGGCATTTTCATATCCTAACTAGTAATATTTTTTTTTAGGTTCTCATATATTTTAAGTTCCAATACATTATTTCTTTAAATAAAATTTTCTCAGGTAGCTGCCTTGGTTAGTTTTAGTACATACTTACTGATGAATTATCACTTGACTCATTGTTTTTTTCATACTTTTGTTTCTTACTCTTTTTTTTCTTCTCTTTCTTTACTTTTTTTGAATGCTTGTCTTTTTTCTTCTTTTTCTTCACAGAGTGTTCCTATAAATAATCATGCTGAAGAGGTTAGAAAGTGAATTTAATTTTATCTTACTTTAAAAGGAAGTATTTTAAGGAAAAAATCTATATTCCAAAGACTTTAAATTTTTCATGAAATGAGACAAGAAATATGACTGAATGAATAAGATCTAAGAAATCTTAACATGCTTCTATAATATGTGCACTACTAATAAATCATAGAGCTGAGATATCTGAAAATATGAGGGAAGTTTTAGTTTTATTTGTAGATTCATTTGACAGATATAATAAAATAAACACACACAAACATATGTGTGTATGCATTTATATGTATATTTCCATCTATGGCCCCAAAAGAATTTGTAAAGATTAGGCATTGAAAATATAGCATACATTAAAATTATGGAAAGAGAAAACAAGGATTGAGACCAAAAAAAAGCAAAAACATGACATTAAGCTTAAAATGCATACTTCTTCAGATCCTTCATAAGCTTGCTACAAGTGGGCCAGAAATTTGAAGCTAAGCTTTCTACTAGCTAACTCAAGTAACAAAATCTGTCCAATGTCATAATGTCCAAAATATTACAATATATAATCTCTCCAGAGACAAAAAAACAAAAAACAAAAAACTATTCTGTAATGCCCACTATGTGATATTCATTCTGTAACTTTTGAAAATAGTCTATGAAGTAGCTTCTCCAATATTAACTGGAGTAGCAAAAAGAAGTCAGACATGCTTATAGCAAGTAAACCTGTTAATATTCACCTGTGAGAACTGTTCAATCCGCTCATTCACATCAGGTAGCATCCATGTATCCTCACCCCGAAGTCGTTTAAGTTCTTTACACCTTTCTTCCTTTTCGAAATTGGCTTTAGCCTAAAAAGATGAAAAAAGAAAAATTAACAATTGATTCAACTGTTTTTCACAAAACAATACATTCTCCCACTTTCATATATGTTCTCGTGAATCAAATGTCTGTCCCTTACCAGGAATTTGCTTCTACCAAAGTGTAGGAAAGATTTTTTTTTAAATAAAAATACCTCTCTTTCCACATTACCAATCTCCAGCCATTAATCAAGGACAGAATCTTGGGAACTATTCTAGACCTTCTTCTTTCCTTAAGCTTCTAACTTCAATTATGACTTGAATCTCTTTTCCCTTTACCATCCCAGTGCTACTGCCTGAAACATTTGTAATTGTTAGGAGACTGACCTCTAAGCCTTCATCTGCCCATAACCCTCTACCCACTGCCCAAAAATGCTTCAGGAACAGTCATCTTTCTAAAAACAAATGATCATTTTAATTTTTATTCATCCTTCAACCTTAGTCAAATAAAGTAAGTTCTTCCTAGGAGGTTGTTCCTGCCATTAATTCTCTCCTCAAACTCTAAAGCTGGGTTTGGTTCTTAAGCTCTATACCTATCTTATAAAATTTATCACAGTGTACAAACCATATTCCCTCCAAAAGCTTCCTGAACTATCAAAGAGACAAGGGTGTAAAATATTTATTATACATATATGTTTCATATGTTGAAACCAAAGAATACTGACCTTTTACCTGCCCAAAACTTATCACCCACTCTTCCCCTTTAAAATCTAGCTGTAGGCATTATGCCTTCTTCCTGTCGCCTCTACCTGCTCTTTCTCTATATTTAAACTTGTTAAAACTGTTCCATCTTAAAACAAAACAAATCCTCACTTACACTCTATGACGCTCTCTCCTTCACTTTTCACTTCGCTGCCACACTTACATTTTGTCGGATAATTCAATAGTTTACTTCCTCGATTCTTGATAAGTTAACTCTTTGCATTTCAATCTTAATTAGAAATATAAAATTTCTCAATCTGTTCCGAAGGGCTAAATTTTCTGGCTCTCTTGTGTCAATCCTTGTTTGGATCAGTAAAGGTTTACAATAAACCAGGAACTGATACCAACAGTACGACAGGAAAATGAAACGGCCAAACCCAATTTACTGCAATACGCCTTACAAGTGTTCCTGAAAACGAAAAATTTCATTTCACAAACAGTAGGAGTGAGGACTGGAGCTGTGAAATACGCCGGGGAAACAGTATTAGCGGCGGAGTGCCTCGAAAGTGCGCAGGAGGTGACGTAAATATCAAGGATGCATTATGTAAAAAGTAGTAACTCAGAGGGAAAAAAAAACAGGCCTTCCTGAAAAGAAAATGAGCAACTGGCGCCTGCCAGAGCACCTAAGAGGAAGAAGATATTCAAGTTTGCAAGCATCCCAAAGGGAGACCCCCTTCTGATCAGATAAGGTGAGATACTGAGATGGTGAGAGAAAAAGCGAGGTGGGGAAGGAGAGCTAGAGGCCTAGCTCCCAAGAAACCTCCACCCTCACAATTCTAAACGGTTCTAAAAGCCCCGAACCGGAGGTACCTGGCGCAACACCTCGGCTCTAGCAATCCGGGTCTGCTCTTTACGCTCTTCGATATTCCTCGCACTTTCAAATCTACCACTGGCAGCCGCCATACTTGTTATCATCGTAAAGCTAGGAAACCGTCACGGAATCTCAGTTTACGACTGTCGTAATTTAACAAACAAACCGGACTTCCGACTAGAGAGAACGGGCGCTGCTCCACCAATAGAACATGCGCAGAAAGGCTCTGGCGTTTACTCTTAACACCAGGTTTTAGAGACTTGAAAACCAAGCTGAGCTGTTACTTTCCTTGGTGTAGTGGCATAGCCCTGAGCAGGATTAATGTCATTGTACATTTATTACGCGCTTTTCACGATACCAACAGCATTCTCACCTATTTTCTTTTAAAATCGCCGGAGTAAGTTAGAAACTCGTAGAGGTTTCAAGTCCGTACATCTCAGAAGTTTCCCACCAAAGTGCCCTTCTCGACAAAGAATTGCCCTGTGCTGGAGCAGTGGGCTGAAGGGAGGCTGGTCAGAAGGGCAAAATTGCTTTGAAGACGAAATGTTTTGCTTTGGTGGATTTTCTTCCCCAATATATGAACTAGCTACTTTAAAGGCATATACTCCATAATTTATCGGTGCTGTTATAAATTTTACATTATTATTTTTTCTCTGACCTCATATTATTTTCTTATATGATCCAAGCATTTTTCTTATACGATCCAAGCATTTTTCTTTATGGTGTGCAATTACCTATTTGTGTGACTTTTCTTGTTTTATGTTTGTATCTCCCAAACTTTATTTCATGAAGAATAAGACATTCTGAAGTATTCTTTGAGGGTTCTGAGAATAGAACACACCGAGTTCACATAATCGTAAAGATAAAGAGGCTGGAGAATAATATAAACTAGCTACTTTAAAGGCATTAAAAATAGTTAACATAAACCAGATTAGATAAATATGCTTTCTTTCCAGGTTTTATAAGCTTAAATTTGTGTTTGCACGAAGCTTTCCCAGGAGTTTAAACGTTACCAATCTGAAAATCTTAACCTTGAGCATGTAATGTTTACTTGTTGGACATATAAAATAGAACATATTCATTGTATTTTGATACAGAAAAGTGAATTTTAATTTACAAATTGACCTTGAAATATTTAACCCACTAACTGTGCCTTGACTGATTTTGTCATAACTCAAATAACATTAAAAGTCTTTTCAGATTCTTTTGGGATTCAGAAAACATCCATTGCTGCCCCCTTGCATTAATTATGAGACAAGTAAGAACAAAGAGCAATTGTAGCAAAAACATGCAAAATTATATGACAAAAACTTTAAATCCTACTCAAGACACAAACTAAAGACTAGAAAAAATGAAGAGGTATACCATGTGCTTGAAGAAGAAGGCTCGACATCATAAAGAAATCAATTGTTCATAAATTAATTTGTAAATATAATGCAATACCAATAAAACTAACAACAACAACAAAATGAGATCAGGGATGGGAAGTAGGCTGATACAGAAAAATAAGGAGAAAGCAAGTTGTCTTCATTAATTGCATTTGGCCACACATGATAGGAATCCATGGTTTAATTAAACAAGGGGTAATGTAATAAGGAGCCTGAAGGTAGCTCTTACAGGTTTGGTGCAGTTGCTGAAGGAAACAGGTTGTTTTTCCTTTTCTGCTTTGTAACATTTAATCTGTGACTTAAATTCTTCACAGTCAAGAGGAATGCATTGCATTCTTCCACATCTATGCATAGCAGCTATAAAAATGTAGGAATAAGAGGGAAGAACAAAGGGCAAATAGTGTATGCCAGCTAAGCCTACCTCCATTTTTATTGGAAAAAAATGATCTTTCCTAAAGCCTAGTCCAGTTTCTTCCATTTAAATCTTATGAACCAGAAGTAAGTCCCATGACCACAGCTATATAACTACAGAAGAGTTATGAAGATTCCAGGACAATTATGTTATGAATGACACTCAGCTTGGATTTGTCTGAGGTTTCTTTTAGACTCAGGTTAGGCATCTTGAGCAGAACTATTACAGAAGTCTGACCCATTAGTAGTGCTGTTAACACTGATCTTTTAAAGTGGTGTCAAACTTCTTCACTGCAAAGTTATTTCTTTTCTTTTTTTTTTTTGTAATTAACAAGTATTTTTTGAGGCGTTCTTGAAACTATGCAAATTCCTCCTCAAACTTTCAAATTATTCATTTTTTATACCAATATGGACTCATGATTTCTGTTTTATTCAGTAGACTTATATTTTTATTCAGAGGGTTAATACATAATACATTATTATCGATATTTATTTTGATGCTCAAATTGTTCCAGGTTTGACCAGTGACAGTCCCTTCAAGCTCTAATCTTTTAGAGCAAAGTTTGAAATCAGTCATGGGGAAAACAGTATCTGGATACAATTCTGGCACTACTGTTGCTCATTGCTAGGAGGATTTTGTTATCCCTAGGCCATTACAAGGGACAGAGCTAAAGAGAAAAATAAGTTACGAATTTGTACAGATATTTCCACTTCGAATTGAAGATTGACAGATTTTTATCTTTGATTTTATATTTGTGTCACTACTCATTAAAATTCTGGTTCTTAATGATATTAACATAACTTTTATTCTTATATCTACATTTTCAGATATATATCAATAATGTTGCTAACAATAACATAACCAAATGCAATTTGGTATTTATTTGAGATTATTTTTGTCCCTAAGATATATCCCACCAGTAATTTATAGTAAAAATACATTTTACAGTCACTTAAAATGATTCTTCCCAGTGTGGTTATGCCACTTAGGTTCACTTGTTACTAGTATTTGCTTTTCATTTTATGGTTTGCTGGCGGGGGTGGGGGGGATATTTAATTTTGTAAAAGCTATATAGTCCTAAGTCTAAACTCTAAAAACTCTAAAGGTTTTATCCTTGTCTCAAACTTTCTCTCCTTTTCCCTATGTAAGCATATTGTAAAGAGTTTGTTTTGTGCCTCCATGACGACTTTTTGAAAATGGGTGTATCTTTCATATACATATATCTAATCTTTCTTCGTGTGCTACGTTTCCTCTCTCGTTTTTTAGTATTTATTTTGGTATTTAGGAAGGTTTACATGTTTTTTTCTAATGGTTCTTTCATATTAATACTTTTATGTACAACCCTATTCCCCACTTTTATAAACAACTATTAATTTTGTACTTTGAACAATAATTAGGTTAACTAGTAATTCCTTCTTACCATCTCCCCAGTATCATTTTAAAGATAATTTGAGTCTTTTTATAAATACCTAATATTCTACTTTGCATTTACTTCTCCCTCTATTTTTAATTATATTACATCTACATTATCAGAACATGTAATAATTACATAGTATTCTGTTATTTTTATCCCTATTATTTAGTCTTTGTTCTATTTTTACACATGTTCAGTGTTCACCACTAGTCATACCAAAGTTTTTCCGGTCTATTCTCGAGCCTGGGAAAGGACTCATAGGGACAATATTCTCTGAGTTCTTGCGTGTTTCTAATAGTATTTCTTATAGCCTTTATGCATGCTGGTCAGTTTGGCTAGCTAGAAAATCCTTGGCTACAGTTTATTTTCCTGATATCTTAAAATATTTTATATCATTGTTCTCTGGCGTAAAGTGTTGCTATCAAAAAGTTCAATGCCAATCTGATTTTCTTTCTCTTAATCGACTCAGTCTTTTTGCCTATAGATACTTTTTTTTAAGATACTTTTTTTCCTTTAAAATCCAGTAGTTTTACTAGAATATGTCTCATTGTTGGCCATTCTGGGCCGATTTCCCAAGTACACACTTTGTACTTTCAATGTGTAGGTTTAAGTCTGCTTTATTTAAGAAAAGTTTTCCTGAATTATAGCTTTTATTATCTGTTTTGTTTCACTGCTTTGATTTTTTTTCTTCTTCTTGGATTCCTTTTAGATCTTCCTTGACTCTCATATATAACTGTCACTTTCAAATCCTTTTTATTTCCTTCTTCATTTCTGTTTGGTTTTCTTTTTTTTTTCACTTTTTTCATTCTTTATTTTCCTTATGATATTTTCCATGATATCTCTTTCTGAAATGTTTTCTTTGATTTCTAATTTTCTCCCAATTTAAGAATTCTTTGTATGTCTCCCTGTCTCTAGCCATCTCATATCTGAGCTTCTCTAATTCCGATTTATGTATTTCTCTCATGGCTATTTTTTTAATTTCCTACAGCTCCATTTAAAATATTACATTATAGTTTTCTTCTACTTGATGGCTATATTTTTCTGGTATGCCATTTTTTATCTGTATGATAGTCAAATCATTATTATTCTATTTTTTCCCCTTACGATATCCTGTATGAGATTTCACCATAATCTTTTTCTGTTGTATGGATTTTCTCAGACTTTTAGAATGAGGATTTGTGGTGCCAAGATAATTTACTTCATGGATTATGCTTCATGTGCACTTTTTCACTGTTGCCATGACATGAAAAAATACAGCCTCTATGTTTTTTGCCATGTCTCCTTCATGCTTTATATGTCCAGCCCCTGGCATCTCTTCCACAAACGTCTGACCCTTCTTTCTCCTTTACCAAAAGAGTTCTTGCCCTGACCTATACATGTTCTATTTTTATCAGTTTCTCCTCTATATGGGCTCTATCTTTTCTGGGAGTTTCTGAGAACCTGGAGGAACCAGACCAACTCAACATTCTCAGATCTTACTTCATCCCTTTATATTTGATAAAAGGTTAGAGCCGGTGGAGCCCCTCCCAGATTGGACAATTCCTCCACTTTGAGTTGGGTGTCCTGGTGTTGAAGTGAGTGCTTGTTGCTGATTTCAGGTTCCATAGTCCTTGAGACACTCAGAAGTGCCCTCAATCCTTCTCCTTTTGTTTTCATACAGTTGCTGCTTCCTTATTGCTCCTGAAGTTGTAGATGATTTGGCCTCTTCCACTCAAATTCTGAGATTATTGGGATACTTTCTTGTCCAGTGTTCTTTAAAAAGTTGCCTTCTTAGTTGCTCTCTTTTTGTCAGGAGCTTTAGAGAGATCAAAAAAATATGCCAACTCTGCTGCGATCTGCCCTATCTTACACAATCCTTTGTTTAACTTATGTTTTCTTGTTGGGTTGTACCTTTTATTATCACGTATTATCTCCAATTGCAATATTTAATGTTTCTGGCCTTGAATTGATATTAGTATTACATTGATATTAGTATTTTGACTTTTTTGTCATTTTATTATAGGCATATTTCTTTTACTCAATATATAGCTGAATGTTGATTATTTTTACCCTATCTTTTAAGAGAAATCAGTGCAATCACATTTAGTGTAATAACTGATATACCAGATATTAGACTTTCTTGTTTTATGCTTACTTCAAATTTTACTCTGTTCCTTCTTTTACCCTTTCCTTACTTTCACTGGCTTGGTCAAGTTTTCTCTCATTGATTTGAAAATCCTAGTATGTATTCTAGTTATGCTACTAGTTATCTTACTGCTCTTATCTAATATAGCTAAACATTTATATCTTTATTATTAAGTAAAAATGATAACTATTCATACATCCTCACTTGGATCATCTATTTACCCAACCTTCTCTCTCTCATTAAAATGAAGCCTTTCCCCACCATCTCCAAATTCAAACACATACACATTCCTGAATGTTCTAAATTTTTAAAAGTTATTTGTAGAATATTATCGTTTTCCTTTACATTATACCTCGTTGGCTTCAAAAACTTCTTCCTTAGAATTTCTAAACATCATTACCATCAATTTGGATTTAATTATATGTTACATTTCCTAGCTCACCAATCTTTCCTTCTTTGATTTCAAAATGTGTTTTTTTTATTATGTAACACTACAATACAGTTTTCACTAAAAATATAATTTTTACATTGCTAAAAATTTCTAGCAATATAAACTCTTTATCTCTCTCCCCACTTTGCCCATATATTTATGTCTATGCATATCAATTTGCATATATAAATGGGATTATATTATATATATTGTTGTGAAACTTGCCTTCTAATCTACCAATTTACACCACCATCATCAGCATATGACAGAGTTATAGTCTCAATCCTTCACAAATATTGTATATTACCAATTTTTTAACTTTTTGTGAAATGGATAAGTGAAATTCAAATGCTGTATTACTGTTCTTTTGCTTTGCATTTTCCTGATTACTTTTGAGGTTAATACCTTTCCATATGCATATTCAATATATTTATTTTTTAAATTGCCTCAGACTGTATTTTTATTTTTATAATCAGCTCTTTCATGAATCAGGAAATAGTTTACATAAATTATGTGAAAAAGGATCCTATATTAATTAGATTAGACTATACTGTGGTTAACTAATCCGTAAAATTACAATAGAAGTTTATTTCTTGTTAACAGCCCATGGTAGGTGTTCTTCTCAGTGCGTGATTCTGCTCTACGGAGTCATTCAAGAGCCTGAGCTGCTTTCATCTGTGTCTCAGTCATCACCTAGGGCATCACTGTTTGGCATCCAACCAATGGAAAGAAAAAAATGTTGGAGAAGTACACCCACTTCTTAAGAAACTTAAGCTAGGAATGGAACACATTACTTCCGCTCATATAACATTGCACTCATATAGTTTATGGTATGTCTGTTATGTGATATAAGAAATTCAATATAATTTGCACCACACTTTCACATTCATTTTACATTTCATGTTAATTTTAGACATCACAGGGAAATGCTCTCTCATTTTCTCTGTCTTCCTGGACTGGACAAAAAGATACATTTTGTTTGTTTAATATTTTAGAACAGTTTTAGAGTTACTGAAAAATTGCAAGGATAGTACAGGGAGTTTACCCCACAATCAGTCTTCCCTATTATTAACAACTTACATTAATATTGCTAAAGTCCATACTTTATTTAAATTTCCTTAGTTTTTACCTAATGTCCTTTTTCTGTTCCCAGCTCCCACCCAGTTTATCACATTACACTTAGTTACTATGTCTTCTTAGGTTCCTTATGCCTATGACAGTTTCTCAGACTTTACTTGTTTGATGACCTTTATGATTTTAAGGAGTATTGATCAGGTAATTTTGTAAATTGTCTCTCAGTTGGGATTTTTCTCATGATTACTGTTTAGGATGTTAACCTTGACCCCTTGGCTGAGGTCGTACTTGTCAGGTTTCTGCACTGTAAACTTCCTCTTTTCTTCTCTCCCTTTCCATACTACACTCTGGAAGAAAGTTTCTATGTGCAGTCCATACATAAGGAGCAGGGGTTTACCCTGCAACTCCTTCAGGGTGGAGTATCCACATCAATTACTTCAAATTTTTCTGCATAGGAGATTTGTCTCTTTTCCCCTACTTATTTATGCAGTTATTTACATCAGTATGGACTCATGGATATCTATTTCATACTTTCAGTTAAAATCCAATACTATATTTTTCTATTCAAATTGTTCCGGCTTTGGCCACTGAGAGCTCTTTCAGTGGGCTCCTTATCTCTTTTATATGCTCTCATTATTGCAGGGTTTTGTTTTATTTTGTTTTGTTTTAGTACTTCCTTATTTTCTGGTGTGACAAGAGGCTCCAAGCTCATCTTATGTATTTCCTGCTCCAGTTCTAGAATCAATCCTTTCTCCAAAAAGCTCTGGTTCCTTTTCTTGGAGAATAGTATTAAAAATCAAGATGTTCAAGCTGTGCTCATCGCTACTGAAGTGCTATTCCTTCTAGGCCCCCTAACTGACAAAGACAAATATGTTTACATGCTAACCTATGTGTGTACACATGTCTGTAAACATTCCTATATTTGATCATCTTATCTATATTAAGATAAACATGAGTTCATACTGATGTCACCAACTCTATTGCTACATAGATCATTCTAGCCTCCTCCCCTTATCTGTAAATTCCCATTCCAGCAATGAGAAACCTGGCTTCCACCATCTGCCATCCATTTACTTAATTGTTCAGCTCAAGTTTATCAACTAGAGAAACAGTGCTTATGTATAGTTTTTTACTTTAGTCTTACAGATTCCACTCATTTCCAAAGTTACTTAGATGAGCACCTTTTTCTTCACCCCCTTTGGTGAAGTTGTTTCCCATGTATGTAACACAGATTCTTTTGTGTTTCCACATTTCATCCTTGAATCCCCATACCTCCTATTTAAAAACCCTGCATACATTGTTTCACTTTTGTGCTGTATAGTTTCAAGTTTTCACAAATGCATAATGTCATCAAGCTTCCAGCAGAATATCATAACGAATAGTTTCACTGCCCTGAAATATCCCGTTTCACCTATTCAACCTCCCTACTTTCCCCCAAACCATTGCCAATCAGTGCTCTTTTTGCTCTCTCTATAGTTTCACCTTTTCCAGAATGTCATAGAATTGAAATCATAAAATACATGGACTTTATAGACTAGCTTCTTTTACCTAGCAATATGAATTTAAGATTCATCCTTGTGTTTTTCATGTCTTGATAGCTCATTTTTTATCATTGAATAATATTCTACTGTATGGATATACCATAATTTATCTATCCAGTCATCTGTCAAAGGACATCTTGGTTGCTTCCAGTTTTTGGCAATTATGAGTAAAGCTACTACCAACATTCACATGCAAGTTTTTGTGTGGACATAAATTTTTAAATCAGTTGGGTAAATACCTGGGAGTGCAATTGCTGGATTGTATGATAAAACTTTTTTTAGCTTGAAATAAAGTGCCAAACTGTATTCTAAAGTTTCTGCACCATTTTGTATTCCTTTCAACACTGAATGAGAGTTCCTGTTGTTCCTTGCCAGTAATTGTTATTATAAGTATGAGGGATTTTAGCCATTCTAAATGGTATGTAAAATACCTCATTGTTATTTTAGTTTACAATTGCATACTGACAGGCGATGGTGAGCATCTTTTTATATGCTTATTTGCAATCTGTATATCATTTTTGGTGAAGTGTCTGTTCAAATCTGTTTCCTTCTTGTTGAGTTTCAAGAGTTTTTTTAAATGTATTTTGAATAGAAGTCCTTTATCAAATATGTGTTTTGTAAATATTTTCTCCCAGTCTGTGTCTTGTCGTTTTGTTGTGTGATAAACTTCACAGAGAAGAAGTTTTTAATTCTAGTAAGTCCAACTTATTTTTTTCTTTCATGGATTAGGCTTTTGGTGTTGTATCTAAAAACTCATCACCAAGTCCAAAATAACAGATTTTTTTCTTTGTTACCTTCCAGAAATATTTTATATTTTTGTACTTTACATTTAGGCTTATTATATATTTTGAGTTAATGTTTGTGAAAGGTATAAGGTCTATGTCTAGGTTCATTTTTTGCATATGTTTGTTCAACTGTTATAGCACCATTTATTGAAAAGACTATCCTTTCTTCATTGAATTGCTTTTGCTCCTTTTTCAAAGGTCATTGACTCTATTTGTATGGATTATTTCTGGGTTTTCTATTTTGTTCTATTGATCCATATATCTATTCTTTCATCAATATCATGCTGTTTTGATTACTGTAGTTTTATAGTAAATCTTGAAATTGGGTAATGTGAATCTTCTAACTTTTTTTTTAGTATTGTGTTGGCTATCCAAAGCTTTTTTCCTTTCCCTATAAAATTTAGAAGCAGTTTGTCAATATCTACAAAATAGCTTGCTAAGAATACTGTTACATTTTTTTATAGTCTATACTTTTAGAAGACTAGACTAAGTTTTCCAAATATTGAAATATATTATGATATTAAATATTTGTATATTAAATATAATTCTTCAAACAAGGCTAGAGATTCTGATATGCCCCCTGAGGATGTGAGCCTCTGATTGAGTATTCCTGAATTAGACCTTCCATACCATATAGAAATATCATTTGTTGCTATCAGTCTTTTCACAATCATAGCTCCTGAAGGTAGCTTATCAACCAAACACATACAGGATTTAATATGCACCAGGCATTGTTCTAAGTACTTTATAAAAGTGAATTCACTTAGTCCTTAATACCTCTGCTATAGATGTTATTATTATTTTTATTCTTCAGATGAGAAACTGGGACATGGAAATGTTAAATAATTTGTAAAGTTCACATAGCTAATAAATTACAAAGCCACTCTTTGAATTCAGATAGCCGCTCTCCCTTGTATGCTTAACCACTATTCTACATTGCCTATCAATGACAAATGAGAAACTTCACCCTTTAATGAATCATTTCTTGCCTGTCAATGAGTGAAAATGGTTTGATAATAATTTTAACAAACTAAAACATTCATTTACTTAGTCTATAAACATCTGAGGGGTTCACCATGTACAAATTATTCCCCATATTTTTTCTACTACTTTTTAATAAATACAGAAACAAATTAATCTTAATCAAACCAAATGAGTTTCACACTGTAAAATCTACTTGATAGATTTGCATGAAAAAAAATAAAATTATAAGTCAGAGAAAAAGCCTATAAAATTTGATCGCTTAGGCTCAAAATTTAAATGATTAGACATTCTTTTATGTTTGTTCCATTTTAATATGACCACCCCCTAATATGATTATATCTAATCTATATTTCTCCAAGATAATTACTAATACACATCCTAGAACCAGGCACTGAGAGGAGAATAAGGGTTGTGATTAGGGGCAAAAATGTATCTTCTTCTCATGTCATTCCTTTATTATATTTCCTTAGTGCAAGTTCTTTGGTGATGGCATTTATCACAACAAAGGATTACAGCAGCAAATGACCATAATGACATTTTTCTTTCTTGAAAACTACAGTCTATGAAATGCTGCTCTCTTGGCACCAAAGAACTCATATTTTTTCTGAGTAAGATTTGACAGCTGTTGTCTATATCAAATATAAAGCTTAGAGATTTAAAATTTTCATGCTCAGTATTCAGAACCAGAAACAAATGTTTTATTGATACTGTTTATACATATGATCACTAACTCAACCTATACCTTCAAGAATCAGCTAAAAAACCACTTCTTCAAATGAATGTTCCTCACCCCTCAAGATTGTAATTTTCCCCCATACCACCTTTCCTTTCTTTTGTCATATCACTGTATTCCAATACAGGCGAAGCTGCAGTAACAAAGGAACCCAAAAATACAGCAGCCCAAGTGAGACAGAAATTAACCTTCTGTTGTATAATGGTCCAACTGTAGGAAGCTAGTTAGAGACAGGTAGTGGCCTAACTATCATGCAGAGGCCCAGGTTCCTTGTTGCTTGGCTGATCTCTAGGGCACTGTCCTCATCTACAAGATCAAAATTGGCCCAGCACCACCACATCTGCATAGCAGCCCATTAGCAACTCGTAGCTATTGAGAATTAAAATGTGGTTAGTGTGATTGAGAAACTGAATTAATTTTATATTTTATCTCCTTTTAATTCATTTAAATTAAAATAGGCATATCTGATGAGTGACTACTAGATTTTTAGTTTCCTTCATTTTGCTTCTAGAGAGTGCAGATACAGGACATTTTCATCATCACAGAAATTTCTATTGAAAAACACTGGTCCCCTAATTTCAAAGAGGAGGAAACTGAGTTCTGAAGAAATGAGTTCTCTTACCCAAGATGACTCCTAGAGGCTCCTGATTTTTCCTCTTCCCTTCTTCACATCAGAATAAAATAATATAAAAGAGTTCTACCAATGGATACACTTTATTCATTCTTATTTACACCATTAACTGAGCACCTACATACCAAATGCTCTGCTAAGCCCTGTGGCTATGAGGACCTCTGCCCTCACTGAGCTTCCATTCTAGCGGAAAGGACTCTTTTGTCACCCGTCTTTAACCAGTCTCCTATATCCAGAAACTCTAAATATGCATCTCCAACCCCTCAGGGGCCAATAAAATATTTATTTTCCTTTATTCTGCACATATTTTATGCATTAAATTGGGTGCCTTGAAGCAGGCAGAGATAAATTGAAAGAACAGCAGCAACTCTTGGTTCCCTCATTCAGCTCTTCTTTGGTACCTGTACAATGCAGACATGTAGGAATGATGTACACGTATACACACATAGAGAGAGAGGAATAAAGAGCAAAAAACTGAGATCTTTATTTTATTCTCATCTAGGAAATAAATTTAAAGTATTATTTATGGTTTTAATGATTTGTTCATTTTGTTATTAATTTATTATTATGTATTTGTTTATAATTTTAATTTTACTTATTTTAAAAATTTTGTTCAATCATTTTTATCTTATTTGTTCATAAGATAGATTTTATTTTTGTTTTTATTAAATCATTGCCTTTAAATAATTGTAATAATCAAATGCAAGTATAAGCTAATGAAAAGAAAAGTGGCTCTGAAGTGTTACTTTCCTGAGACAGCGTGATTTTTTTTTTTTTTGGCTTCTCATGTACATTGAAGATCTTTAATAGCATGCTAATATTTTAATTTTGCCAGAGTTATCCTCTTTTAGAGACATTATAACCTTCTCCAGATTTATCAGGGAAGACTGATGAGGACATTTTTAGATTCGTTACCTTATGGCAATGAAATCCCAAGAGTTCTTCCATCTTATTTTTTTCCCCCTGTCCAGGACACTGAATGATTGGAGTCAAACAACCTTTCACTCATTTATTCAACAAACATGTATCAAGCATAGAGAATGTGTCAGACACTATATAAAAATCTAGTCTACAAAGATGAAAACCATTGGCCCTATCTTCAAAAGCATAAAGTCTAGCAGAGAAAGCATACAAGTAAACCAGAAATTACTCACTGACCTCTTTGCTCTTTCATGAATGTACCAGGCAGGCATGTGCAGGTCATTTGCACATGCTATTCCCTCACCCTGTAGTGTTCTGTCTAAATTACCTAGATATTTATACAGTTTCAACAAAACACACCCAGAGAAGTCTTATTTATATCCCTGTACCCTCACTTCCCTATAGGTAATCATTTTTATTAGCCTTTGGTTATCCTTTTTTTATTTTCTTTTTAGAATTATAAGCACAAAAGGAAGCATACCAGACATTATGTTCTTTAAGATGCAATACAATAGGAAGTACATAGCATCACTGACAAGACATTTCTGCCAAAAACAAAAGACCCAAAAAGAAACATGAATTCAATCCAGTCTCTAGTTCTAACTAGTTTATTAGAAACATGGGAACTAGAGAAACAGGTTAAGGGGCATTACATGGAAGTGATTGACCAAATCTAGAATCACAATAGATAAATAATACATCCTGGAGCTCACTCCATAGTGAGATATCTTTTCCTGATTCCCTTTTATAGCTGCATAGTATCCTATTACAAGAATTTATTCATTTATTCACGGCCTGTTTTCCCTCCACCAAAAATAAATTTTATTAGAACAGGGATTTTAGTCTATTTTTGCTCCAGTGCTTAAAATAGTGTCTACCATAAACACATTTCTGTTTAATGACTATCAAGGCATGTGGTGGCTCTGACAGAGGAATTCCTGGAGTGATTAGGACTATAGATGGTAGGACAGGTTGAGGGATGCTCCTAGTTCAGTGTTGAGGTTTCTGAAAAGGCTTTCCATTGGTAGTAATTCTAAACTTAAACTGAATCTTGAAACACTGTAGGAGCAGGGCAAGGGGTGGGAAGGGTAGGAGGACTTCTGGGTAGAGAGCACAGTGTAACTAAATGTACAGAGGCACAAGAAAACAAGGCACATTCAGGTGAAAAAATAGGTGAACTGACTGCTCCCTATCTAACAAATTTTCTAGGAGTGATTAGAATGATCCCTTCTGACGAAGCAACCTTGGAAAACTGCTTCTTTGAATGGCACTCCAATACCTGATTCTACTCCTAGGCTTCTTCCTTGAAAAATCTACAGAGGTTGAAGGTCTAGTGCTGCTCAGGCCTGGGTACAAGAGGAGATTCCATCACCATGAGAAAAAATGCTTCAGTCATGAGATTATCTCCCACCAAGGGACCAAGGGACCTCCTCCTTTGTCTTCTTTACATGCCAATAAATAGTTCTCTGCATCAAGAGGCTGGGCATTTTGAGTACTTAATTCAATTGGTTCATGTAGGTAGAAAAGGGAAGATTAGGATAGGCTATTTTCTTCTTTGCCTCTGGCAACTCAGGGATATTTAAGACATATATCTAAAGGAAGAGCTCTGATAGGTAGCTAGACTTATGTGTCAGAAATAAGAATTTTCAAAAAGCCGTATGCTTTTCACTTTTCTAGGATATGAATTCCATTTTTTAAATTCCAGAGTAGATTTTAAGCAAAAAAAAAAAAGTAGGTTTTAAGTAAAATCTTCTCTTGGAGATTATCTGATTTCATTCACTTTATTAGGGAGGCTGCACACTGCGCAGCTCGTACATCTCAGGCGAGGTGACAAGACAAGACAGATGCCTGGTACCTAAGGCATACAAGAGAGCATGTCATAAAATATCGTCTAACCACTCTGGTACACTTTACATAGTGATCTTGTATCTCTATCAGTCAGAGGGACTTTGGAAGATCATTTTATCATTGAGAAAGAAACACCCATAAGCCTTTCTACTAAAAGAATCACAAGAAATGGACACATCAGGCAACTAAAGGCTAGATTTTGATACTTCTTTTCTTGACATTCCTGCCCCCACCACCACCCCATCATGCAATGTAGGGGAAAGACCACTGGGTATTGTTATTGCTATGATCAGAGCTGCTTGCCCATGCCCTGGTCCACCCTCACGTGTTACCTGAATCGTCATGTATTTCACAGTATCTACTCTGTCCTGTCCCCACCACCATGTAAAGAGATATGCAGACTGGTAAGGCCTGACTCCTGATAGATACTGAAGGAGACAGCCAAGGCTCAGGGGACAATACAAGTGAGATGAATAGGGTGTAAGAACTACACAGATACTACCCCTCCACTGTCTCTCTCACCTGATCTTCCACACACTGCGACTTAGTCACATGAGACTCCTTTCTGTTCTCTTTCCCACCCAAGGCCTTTGTACTCAGCATTCTCTTTGCCAGGAACTCTTATATGATTAGCAAATTTTGGTAATTCATGTCTCAGACCAAATGTCTCTTCCCTGAACCTTCCTTGACATTACATTAATGTAATGTCAAGGAAGGTTCTAATTACCATACCCTGACACTACTCCCCAATTACTCTATCATATCCTTCTGTCTTATTTTCATTAGAATACTTGACCTCTACTTGCAATGACCTTGACTATTTATTTGCTTATTTGTTTGTGCCCTACTGTATCTCTACCTCTAGCAAAGCACCTGGCACATGGGAGCTCAACAAATTTCATGAATAAATGAATTTATCTAAAGAAATGTATTAATCTACTTACAGTATAAAAACACTCTTTTCAAATCTCTTTTATTTCAAATTCATGCTAATTGTTACAGGAACTCAAAATTATCAGTTCATAGAATATCTCAAAAACATTTTTCTTTAGATTGTCCAGTCTGCTAGATGAGAGAACTTGTTTAAAAATGTCTACCCTATCTATATATTGAAGTCACATTTCTGTAGGGTTAAATTCCATTATCCACAAATAAGGCTAATGTCAAACACAGTCAAGATTATCCTTGAAAATCTTTCAAATCGTCATTAAAATACAGGTATGTGGTCTGGAGCAAACAACCATATATGGGAATATACATGTATTAATATGTAATGTGTACAGTAATATGCAACTTCACCAGTACTCTGCATGTCTTTGAAATTGAAACATATCATGTAAGTATAATGACCATATGTTCCAGGATTCCTGGTGAAGTTATTAATAGCACTCCATTTTATTTTTGAAGGTGTCCCAGTTTGGATAATAAAGCACATGGTTACCATACCATTAAACCAATCTTAATTCTTTGTCAACATAAGTCTGCCTATCTTTAAATGAAAGTAGAATTAAAAGGAAAGCTAAGAGTCTTTTCTAACAATGTGGTGAATAACCCAGATTTAAAAGTCTCTATTTTCCAAATAGCAAAAAGAAAAAATAATTTTAAAAATGAGGATAGTTTAAGAGACCTCTGGGACAACATGAAGCATAACAATATCTTCATCATAGGAGTACCAGAAGGAGAAGGGATTGAGAATCTATTTGAAGAAATAATGACAGAAAATTTCCCTAATCTGACAAAAGAATTAGACATACAAATCCAGGAAGCACAAAGATTCCCAAACAAAAGGAATTCAAATACGCCCACACCAAGACACATCATAATTAAAATGCCAAAGGTCAAAGACAGAGAATCTTAAAAGCGGCAAGAGAAAGGAAGCTAGTTACTTACAATGGTACCCCCATAAAAATATCTGCTAATTCTTTTAACAGAAACTTTTCAGGCCAGAAGGGACTGGCAAGAAATATTCAAAGTTATGAAAAACTAGAATCTACAACAAAAAATACCCTACCCAGCAAGACTATCAATTAAAATGGAAGGTGAGATAAAGAGCTCCCCAGACAGAAAAAAGCTTAAGGAATTTATCGCCAACAAGCCAGTATTACAAGAAATGTTAAAAGGACTTCTGTTAAAAAAAAAAAGATGGGGGCCCATAAATATGAATAATAAAATGGCAATAATGATGTACCTATCAAGAATTACTTTACATGAAAATGGATTAAATGCTCCAGTCAAAAGACATAGGGTAGCTGAATGGATAAGAAAATAAGCCCCATGCATATGCTGCCCATAAGAGACCCACTTCAGATCAAATGACACAAGGAGACTGAAAGCAAAAAGATGGAAAAAGATATTTCATACAAATGGAAATGAAAAAAAGCCAGGGTAGCAATACTTACATGAGAAAAAATAGACTTTACAAAAAAGGCTATAATAAGAGACAAAGAGGGGCATTACATAATGATTAATAGATCATTAATCATCAATACATCAAGAGGACATAACCCTAGTAAACATATACGCACCCAACATAGGAGCACCTATATACATAAAGCAATTATTTACTGACATAAAAGGGGAGATCAACAGTAATACACTCATAGTAGGAGACTTTAACACGCCATTGACTCCAATGGACAGATCTTCCAGAGAGAAAATCAACAAAGAAATAATAGTAGGCTTAAATGACACACTAGACCAGATGGATATAATAGATATTTTCAGAGCATTTCACCTGAAAGGAGCAAAATATATATTCTTCTTAAATGCATAGGGAACATTTTCCAGGATAGACCACATGTTAGGCCAAAAAACAAATCTCAGTAAATTTTAGAAGACTGAAATCATGTCAATCGTCTTCTCTGATCACAATGGTATAAAACGAAATCAACTACAAGAAAAAAATTAGGAAATACACAAACACATGGAGGCCAAATAATATGCTACTAAACAATGAATGGGTTAACAATGAGATCAAGGAAGAAATCAAAAGATACCTAGAGACAAATGAAAATGAAAACACAATGATTCAAAATCTATGGGACACAAGAAAAGAAGTCCTAAAAGGGAAATTCATAGCAATATAGACCTACATCAAGAAATAAGAAAAAGCTCAAATAAACAATCTAACCTTACACTTAAAAGAACTAGGAAAAGAATAGCTAAAAGAAAAAGCCCAAAATGAGTAGAAGGAAAGAAATAATAAAGATTAGAACAGAAATAAATGAAATAGAGTCTGGAAAAACAATACAAAAGATTAATGAAACCAAGAGCTGATTCTTTGAAAAAATAGCGCTGATAAACCCTTAATGAGACTCATCAAGAAAAAAAGAGAGAACTCAAATAAAATCAGAAATGAAAGAGGAGAAGTAACATGAACTCCACAGAAATACAAAGGATCATAATAAAATACTACGAGCAATTATATGCCAACAAATTAGACAATCTGGAAGAAATTAATACATTCCTAGGAACATACAATCTCCCAAGACTGAGTCAAAAAGAAACAGAAAATCTGAACTGTCCAATTACCACCAAGGAAATCAAATCGGTAATCAAAAAGCTCCCCCCAAAACAAAAGGCCTGGACCAGATGGCTTCAGAGGCAAATTTTACCAAATATTCAAAAAAGAATTAACACCTATTCTTCTCAAACTATCCCAAAAAATTCAAGAAGAAGGAAGGCTCCCTAATACTTTTTATGAGGCTACCATTACCTTAATTCCAAAACCAAAGATATTACAAAAAAAGAAAACCATTGGCCAATACCTCTTATGAACATTGATGCAAAAATCCTCAACAAAATATTAGCAAACCGAATTCAGCAATACATTAAAAATATCATACACCATAATCAAATTGGATTTATTTCTGGGTGTAAGGTTGGTTCAATATCCACAAATCAATTAATATGATACACTATTTTAACAAATTAAAAGATAAAAGTCATATGATCTTATCAATAGATGCAGAAAAAGCATTCAACAGATCCATCATCCATTGATGATAAAAACTCCCAGCAAAGTGGGAATAGAGGGAACATACCTCAACACAATAAAGGCCATATGTGACAAACCTACAGCTAACATCATACACAATGGGGAAAGGCTAAAAGCATTTTCCTTACGATCAGGAACAAGACAAGGAGGCCCACTTTCACTACTCCTATTCAACATTGTATTGGAAGTCCTAGCTACAGCAATTAGACAAGAAAGAGAAATAAAAAGTATTCAAATTGCAAAGGAAGAAGTAAAACTGTCACTATTTGCTGATGACATGATACTACATATAGAGAACCCTAAAGATTCCACCAAAAAGAAATCGTTAGAACTGATCGATGAATTCAGTAAAGTAGCAGGATACAAAATTAATATTCAGAAGTCAGTTGCATTTTTATACACCAATGATGAACTTTCAGAAAGAGAAATTAAAAAAACAATAGCATTTATAATTACATCAAAAACAATACCTAGGAATCAAATTAACCAGGGAGGTGAAAAACTTATTCTCAAAAAATTACAAGTCATTGGAAATGAAATTGAAGAAGATACAAATAAATGGAAGCATATACCATGCTCACAGGTAGAAAGAATCAACATCATTAAAATGACCATACTACCTAAAGCAATATGTAGATTCAATGTAATTTCTATCAAAATACCAATGGCATTTTCAGTGAACGAGAACAAATAATCCTGAAATTTTTATGGAATCATAAAAGATCTCAAATAGCCAGGGCAATCTTGAGAACAAAGTTAGAGGTAATACATTACCTGATAGCAAACTATACTGCAAGTCTACAGTAATCAAAACAGCATGGGGCTGGGATAAAACAGATACATTGATCAATGGAACAGAATAGAGAGCCCAGAAATAAATCTATGCCTGTGCACAAACTAAGAACTTACCGGAAACAAAGTGCATCACTTTCTGAAAATACCAGCAAGAAGTTTAGTCTATACACAAATCTATGGCTATGACAAAGGAGGCAAGAATATACAATGGCATAAAGACAGTCTCTTCAATAAATGGTGCTGGGAAAATTGAACAGATACATGCAAAAAATAAAACTGGACCACCTTCTTACACCATATACAAGAATAAACTCAAAATGGATTAAAGACTTAAATGCAAGATCTGAAACTATAAAACTTCTAGAAGAAAACATAGGCAGTAAACTCTCTGATATTGCTACTAGTAATTTCTTTTTGGATATATCTCTTTGGGCAAGGGAAACAAAAGAAAATATAAACAAATGAGACTACATCAAACTAAAAACTTTTTGCACAGCAAATGAAACCATCAACTAAATGAAAAGACAACCTACTGAATGGGAGAAGATATTTGCTTATGATACATCAGTTAAGGGGTTAATATCTAAAATATGTAAAGAGTTCATACAACTTGACAACAAAAAAAAAACAAACAATCCAATTAAAAAGTGGTCAGAGGGCCTGAATAGATATTTCTCCAAAGAAGAAATACAGATGGCCAAGAGAAATATGAAAAGATACTCAAGGTCACTAATCATCAGAGGAATGCAAATTAAAACCACAATGAGATATCACTTCATACCTGTCAGAATGGCTATCATCAGTAAATCAAAGAACAACAAGTGTTGGTGAGGATGTGCAGAAAAGGGAACCCTCATGCACTATTGATGAGATTGGAGATTGGTACAGCTACTATGGAAAATCAAAAAAATTAAAAATGGATCGACCTTTTGACCTAGCGATTGTACTTCTGGGTATTTATCCAAAGAAAATCAAAACAATAATTCATAAAGGTCTATGCACCCCTATGTTCATGGCAGTGCTATTCACAATAGCCAAGGTATAGAAACAATCCAAATGCCCATCAACAGATGATGGAATAAATAGTTATAGTTCATATATACCATGGAATATTACTCACCTGTACAAAATGAAATTCTATAATTTGCAACATGGATGGACCTAGAAGTTATTATACTGAGCGGAATAAGTCAGGTAAAGAAAGATAAATACCATATGATTTCACTTATATGCAAATCTAAGGAACAAAAAGAACAAACTAATTGAAAACAGACTCACAAATATAGAGGACAATCTGGTAATGGCCAGAGGAGAGAGGCATTAGGGAGCTGGGAGAGTGGGGTGAAAGGTTAAAGAAGTACAAATTAGTAGTTGACAGATGATCACAGGGGTGTGGAGCGTAGCGTAGAGAATGTAGTCAGCAGTAAGGTAATGGCTAGGTGTAGATTCCGAGGGGGTAACAGAGTAATCGGGGGGATTGTTTCATAAACTACATAAATGTCTAACCAATATATTTTATACTTAAAACTAATAATAAAATTTTTAAAAAGGCTAAAAAAATAAAAGTCTCTATCTTCCAGCCACTATTATAATGATGTAAAGGCATTAGTGAGGTGTTCAATGCATAGGTTCTAAAGCCAGACTTCCTCAGTTAAATACTAACTCCGCCCCTTACTAGCTGGGCTGGTTTACATAATCTGCTTCACGCCTTGGTTCTCCACCTGTGAAATGGAAATAATATATACCTTTTAGAACTTCTGTGAGAATGAAATGAGTAAAGGTATACAAACCTTAGAACAGTACCTCTAACATCTAAGTGCTCAATGTATATCACCAACAATTATTTTTAGACTTCACTGAGGCCTTATCACACTCTTGTCAATTACCTGATGCCACACTAAATCATTTTCCCCCAATATTTATGGCATGTATCCTTATAGAGTTCATTGCATTCATATTTACAAGTCGTGTAGGAAAAAAACTTAAAAAACCCTTTCTCAGTAAGTCTATATGCCAGTACTTTGCCAGAATGGCACAGATCAATGTTTTTCAGTTTAACACCAGACAAACCAGCTATAGCCTATATTTAGAGATCATGTTGTCCAAAAATCACTTTTACCTCATCTGGTCCACATTAGCTAAGTGCTTTAATTTTAATTAATTGATTTACTAATAATTGATTTTAAGGTTAGAGACGTCACCATGGTGAACTCTTTCATTATTTTCTGTTGTTGTAGTAGAAATGGTTTGAAAATATTCTCTCCCCCTATCTGACATACCCTGACTGCTGTGGACACTAGAAGTCTGCCACTCAAAAAGTTCAGCTCCACCCAATATTTAACCAAAGTCTAAATTAGCAGGATATTGGGAGCACTTCATGTACTAAGGAATTATATGACTACTGTTTCACACAGCATCTGGTGTTCCTGGGTTGAATCTGACACAGTGAATGCCTTCCTTTTACATCTGTTTTCTATGTGGTCTATCTGCACAACTAGTCCTGCCTAGTTTCTAATTTTTCCTCCACTGGTGTACAACTGGGGCTGGATCCTAAGACTGAAACCTGATCCTGAGTCTCAGCTCAATTGAAGGGAAGGTTTGGGATCTCCCCTATCTACCAGCTTCTTCCCTGGGACCAGATAGATGCTTCTTTTGTTATCTCCCACACTATTCTGAAAAGAACTCCCAACCTATATGATTCTGATCCCTACCAGATTCCTAAGAATCCTGATTGTGTTCCCTTTGGCCTGAACCCCTTGGATATTGACACCTGGCCTAATCAGAGCAGAATAGGTTAAACTTCCTTGATCTTGGTAACTTAAGAATGTTGTTTCTCCATGGAGGTGGGCATATCTTCTGCCTGTTAGTTTCTCCCAGCTCCTGCTAGTATTGACTTGCATTTTCCACTCAATAGAAACACTGGTATATTGCATGGCAAGGGGTCAAGATAATTGATCCCTCCCATCTCAGTGAGTTTGAGACTTCCACTATTTTGCCAGGTAAGGCTTTCTCTGGTTTAGAACCTAAGATGGCTGAGCCTACAGCCAATGGATTTTTAGTCTTCTAAGCGAGGAAGGCAGGGAATAACAAACTATGAATTTCTATTTTCTCATGCAAAAAGTTCATTGTATTTTAAGTACCAATCAACTCTTAATCATCCATAGTAATGAAGGGGCATAAGGACATATTTCTATACAGCATTGTCCTGAATCATATATGTTTTAGAGCACAATTATTTTTCCCAGAAGCAGATTTACTTTGCAAGTTATGCTGTACTTGTGATTTCATTAAAATGAGTCTGCTTTCCCCGAGCACTGTGCCTTATAATCATATGAGGAGACATCACAAAAGCCTGTTTGCTGTCAGGAGCCAGTCTGTATTGGCTTAGATATTTAGAGTAGATGCTTACTACAGAAAAATCCCATGCATCTATTGAAGAGTCGGTCATTGTGCCTGCTTTAGACATCATGTAACAAGATCATGTGATGGGATTAGGGTGGAAGTGGGGTATAATCTAGAGTGAGGCATTGACTATGTATGGTAATCAAACACTAACAAGAGAACAACCTACCAGAAAGGAAAAAATTAGAGAAAATATTTATTCAATGACAACTTGATGCCATGTTCACATGTTTAGGGACCATGGTTGTTTGCTTCATAGTGAAAACAATTTTATGCTAAAATAGTTAATCGAAACTTTGAGAGAGGGTAGAGAAAGAGGAGAAAGATAAGATGGGGATGAAGAGGTGGAGGAGAAAAGCTCACATTTACTGAGTGTGTTGTCCATGCCAAGAACTATGCTAAATCAATTTAAGTGCATTAGCTCTTTTAGTCCTTGCAACAACCCTATAAAAAAGTTACTATCGCGATTCTCATTTTACAGTCGAGCAATACAGAGAGCTTAAGTTATACAAGAACCAAACATTATTCTGATTTCAAAACTGATATTGTTACCCACTATTTATTTTCTACTGCTTTTTGCAGTAGAAAAGGCAGTAATGTTAAGTATAATTGTAATAAAACATTGAAGAACATTTAAAAGAACATCAGTATAATATTTTGTGCAATGATTGAGCGCTTTTAATATTTGATAAGAGATGATTTGGGTGCTAAATGGAAACTAGGGGTAGATAGTGGAAAACATATTTATATTTCTATCTCCATTTTATTCTAATCTTGATTACTTACAACAGATCAAAGCAGATTATGTTTTTAAAAAGTGTCCTTGCATGGGGCTGAGGTGAACTACATCTGAGGAAATATCATGTGATAGAGCCTAGAAGAGGGAAAAGCTAAGAACAAGCATTAGCCATTGTCCAAGAGGGGGAAAAAAAAAAAAAAAAAAACAGAGAAAACATTGACTTGTCAATCACCAGAGAGATGTGATCTGTTGATGTTTTGTCAATTCCTATCATTGTATAAGAGAAATATTCCTCAAAACTCTTCAATTATCTTTGCTAGGATTCCCAGGCTGTCACATGGCATAAATCCAGAGGATACCATTTCCATTTTATTCCATGAATTCCACAAGAATCTTTTGAGGACTAATGCTATATTCCAAGAACCTTAATACTAACAAACGTTACTTGTTGAAGTCTAGTCTCTAGAAAGAAATGTCTTCCATTATACAGAAACAAAAGGGATTCTATCAGTCCCTCATGACCTTAGATACTGAGACAGTCTCCTGCTCCTGATCAACTCTGGCCTTTCTATCAAAATTGAGTTTCTGGACCTACAAACCTGAAGCCCACCCCTAGATTATGATAATCACTGGCACACCTTCCACTTTAAGTAGGAGGTCCTGTCTGAGTGGCTACAAGTCTCTTCATTGCTCTATAACTACAACAAATTTTTATAATTCCCTACTTTATATTAGTTATATTAATTGAGTGCATTAGTGAACAGGGAATGATCATGTTTACTTTTTGAGATATCTAGCACCTCTCTAGACTTCTCAAAAAGTAAACATGGTCATTCCCTAGTAAGTTTGTAATTTAAAGGAGCAACTCTCCAAGGGAAAGAATATCAATAGTGCCTCATATACTCATATACTACGAGGGTTTTTTATACAGAAATTTGAGTGCTACCACTTCTCTATTGTTTCCACTTATTTCCTCAAACTCAAGCTTATTTTTCATCATGACCTATCATCTTGAAGGAAAATGCAAAGGTCTGCATTGTTTTCCTTTTATTTATTAAAGCACTATTTCCCACAGGCCACAAAAACCTGTATAATTCATAGTGTCAACGTATCTCTAGAAAATAAGTAGAATAAATTTAAGAAAAACAATCATAGCAATAGGAAACCCCTTCTTTTTTTTTTTGGCTAAGATATAGCAGATTTTCCCTTCAAAGTTCCTCAGCTCACATAGAGTGGTTATAATACAGATTGAGAGTTCTTGTCGCATCTGATATCCAATTGCTTTCATGAACAGATGTCACTGCAAAAGATAGCATCTACCAAAAGGGGGAAAATGTGAAAAGTAGAACATGGCATGATGCTCTTTTAAATATTTTATCCCTTAAGCCAGATTTCCAGAGAAGTACTCCTGGGTTTGTGATAGCCTGCTGTATTTTACATTTTCACTTAAGGTTGAAATTTCCTACAGCAGTGCTGGCCAATAGTACTTTTGGGGATGATGTAACTGTTCTATATCTGCACTCTCTAATATGGTAGCCATAGCTACATGTGGTTATTGAGCACTTGAAATATGACTGATTCAACTGAGAAACTGAAGTTTTAAATTTTATCTCATTTTAATTAATTTAAATTTTAATAGCCACATGCGGCTAGTGGCTACCATGTTAGACAACACAGCTCTTGAAGAAATAAGAGTTTAAGAAATTGTGTGTGCCAGACAACTATTGCAAAGTCCTCTCCCTCCTTCCATGGCACTCCACACTAAAGAACAATGACAATGTCACTCACGGCTTTCAGGGCTGGGGGATAACAGTTTGTGATTTCTTTCTGCCATTCAGTGAGCTGTAGGAGACCAACCATTGCCAAAGACGTGGGTATATTTACAACCATGGATGCTGCTTCATAAATAAATCCTTGGCTTATATAAAACAGGTCTTCTAAGTGTGATTATATTTACAAATTGGGTTTAGCAACAGTTAGATACTATTATACAAAATACTCAGACAAAATTGCTTTTTAGCACATATCAAAGTTTTACCTGATCCACTAACAAAAGAACAGCTGGAGGACAAGATCACTGGAGTATGTGAACTACTATAATTTATAGTCGGTTAGGAAAGAAATGTTGAAATAAGATTCTAAATAAGATTCTAAAATAACATTTGTTACTTTCCTACAGGGCAATAAAATTGTGATCTTTGGGGTTATCTTCTCTATTTGGCCCAAGATGGAAGAAGAGACAGAGGTGGAAAGGGGAAAGGGAGTTGGCACCTCAACTCAGGAGTAACTGACACTGGATTTATCTTTTTTAATACCCAATGTCTCTTTCAAACATCTGACTTCTCTCAAGGATACCAACCATACTCTTTTGCCCTTGATCTCACGCATCAAAGTAGTTGCTAAATCTTTTTATAAGATTTTCAATTATTCCTTTCTTTTCCCTCCCACTGCTAACCTTCTTATTATTTCATTGTCAAAATCAGTTAAGCAAACGAAAGTTTTCTATACTGTTTAAGATTCAGGAAAACTTCTCAAATCACCTTTTATCTCTGTAATAAGTTGTTTATTAAACACCACAAAGATAAATAAAGCTCTTGTATGTCATGAATACCTTGCCCCTTTAAGAAAAGCTTAGTAAGTTTTACATTTTTAAAATCAATGACTACATTTTAAAATCACCTTTAATTTTCACATTTACAAATGTTTTCTGATTATAATTATATAATTATCTGAACAATGTTTAAGAGCATTTGAAGCAATTAAAAGTCACCAGAGGGCTTTAGTCTGTTGGAAGAAAGAACAAAGGGAAAGAGAAAAAAAATAAACCAATAAAACATCAAATTTCTGAGTGCTAAAAGAATTATCTTCTTTTCTTTTTAGGTTAGGAGGTTACAGATCAATTATTAAAGTGGAAAGCAACCAAAAATACATTCATGTTGACACCTTTTTTTTTTTTAACTTCAATATAGCAGTCAAGCCCTACAGTGCTTTGAAGTTGTACATCTTCCTTAAAGAAAAGCATTTTTCTGATCTTATTTTTTAAGAGAGTCTTATATGTTTTTCTTTCACTTCATTCATGGACTACTGTGCTAGCCCAACAAGTCTCCTTGCGCCCTGTTCTGCCTTCCCCTCTCTCAGCCCAGACCATTTTATACACCTCGACCACATTAATCTCCCTGAACTGCTGCTCTAATTTAATCATTCTGCTGCTCTAATTTAATCATTCTGCTGCTCAGAAAACTATTAGGACTCTGTTCCTATTATATAAATTCCATTTTCCTTAACTAGTGTGCGAAGCCTTTTATACTCTTATCCCAACCTCTCTTTCCAGCCTCATGTCCCATTCCCTCCTACCCCAAATGGACAACACTGTCTAGAATAGTTCTCAGCCAGGCCTGCCCATTAGAATCACCTGGGGATGCCTAGGCTCCAATTCTCAGAGGTTCTTGCTTAACTGGCCTAGGGTGTGGGCCAGACCTTCACATTTTTAAAAGGCTCCCCAAATGATCCTGACCAGTGCACTGCTTTAGTCAAATCAGACTTTGAAAATGTAGGTATGTGCATTTCTGCTTTCAACTCTTTGTAATTCTCCCACCATTTACACCTATTGAAATCCTTATCCATTCTTCAAAGTGTAGCTAAAACACCACCTCTTCCATGAATTTCTTCCCTGGTTACCTTAGCCAAATGTTATCGCAGCCTTTCTCTAAATTTCTACAATAATATGTTCCACTTATGTCATCTCTTATTGTTATAACTAATCAATTATCATTTATTTAGGTCTTTGCAATTTACAAAGTTCTTCCATAGATATCTCCTCTAATATTTTTTATTCACTGTAGAATGGAGGCTTTATCTCCCCGCCGTTACTGATGAAGAAACTCTGACTCAGAGTGTATGTGTTTTTTATCCAAGCTCACACAGTTGGTAAAGGATATAACTGAAACCTGAACCTGGGTCTCCTGAGTTCAATGATCTTGTTAGAAATATTAAAAACAGAAACAGAATTAAAACCCTTTTTTATCATGAAAGCACGAACATCACTTAGAGAGCCTCTCAAAATGCTCTTACACCTGGGTCCCAGTCTCAGAGTTAATCTAGTTTCTCAGGCCCAGGAACCAGGATTTCTATCAGGCAACACCAGGTAATTCTTGTGCAGGTGATAAGGGACCACATTTTGAGAAAAACCGCTCTAGATGATTACACACCATATGGAGATTGTAGGAAAACCTCCAAAGGCCTGTTTTACCCATGTAAAATGATAATTCAACAATAATTAAGAATTAATAGAGGGAAAAAATTTTTTTTGTTTCAGTCTAGATCATAGCCCGTGTGCCCAAAGAGTATTTTCTCTGTAACTGTGAAAGTTGCTTCTTAAAACCACATCTGTCTGTTTTTCCAGACCGGCAGATAATGGGCTGACCAGAGTCCGCTTGGTGGTCAACACAAACCTCCTCCCTCTGGATTGTGACAGGTATGTTTGCTTTGCATTCCTCCTCTGAGAAACACAGAGGTCATTTACAGCATTTCTCATTTCACAAGGGCTTTGGAGGAACTCATTTGGCTTGAAGTTTTCAAACCCAATTTCCCTCATGAGAGGTTCTTCACTCACATTTTGTTCAGCTGACTAGGAAAATGGATTAAGGCTTCCTGGAAAAAACCTCTGCCTAGATTAAAACCACCTGCTTCTGTGGAAAAAATTTCCAGTATGATATCGTTTCACAACAACCCTGACATTCTGAAGAAGTTGTCTTTTTAATATCACCCAGGATAAAAACTGTCCTTTGGCCAACTGGCATGAAGTTCCTCCTGCAGGTCTAATACATTGACAATATCCTGGCTTGTATGCGTGAACCTTGTGTAATCCAAGAAGGTTACTTGGGTCAATTCATTTCTCAAGCAGAATTTTTATGAAGTTTATTTTCTAACTGAAGACATGTAGATTTCTCATTCCTTAAGGGAATCTTCCTTCACCTGTGTAGCATTATGTAGAAAGAGGACAGAACACTGAGTCAGATGAGCCCTAGTGTCTAGTTTAAACTGAATTTTAAAGTAGAGCAGAGGCTCTCTATTCTCTTAATCACCACTTGACTTTAGAGCTCAGAGAACCTGTCTTTTCCTCTCCCTACCTATCAGAATCCTCTAGTTTCTGAGGAAGATCAGAAGTGTCCGACCAGTAATAACAATACCTAGTATAAGCTTATGAGGTATAGTGCTGTGTCTTTCTCTTGGAAAAGAATTTTTCTCACTCCCAAGATGATACCCAGGCCTTTCAGTTCCCTGGAAAGGAAAGTAGGAAACTAACTTTTGGGTTTCAGGCCCAAAGGGAGTTAGTTGTGTCAGGTGTGGAGATATCCACTCCACACCTTTCATCCTACTCTGTGCCCCCAGGAAGTTGACCTTCGTGGACTGCATCTCTGGGTTCCTTTGCTTTCTGGTTTCCTCGTGGGTTCAGCCGATGAGAGACACAGGCAGGAGAAAAGAGAAGTAGATGTATTTAGTCTCCTGACTTCCCTACCCATTTGCCTGTTAATTAAATAGACTGCTGTCAGCAGCTCTTTCCCACAGTTACCCTCTCTGGGCTCCAATAACTACCCCCTTTCCCCTAACCTTGTTGCTTCATGCCTTAGGAGAGTGATGCCTCCCAGATGTTGCCAGCCATCACCTTGCTCTAATGGTTTCCCTTAACCTTGCCCTCACTTCTGTATACAGTCTTTAAATTAAACTTTCCACTATTACCTAATTTGAGTGTGTCATCTGTGCTATACGCTGAATTCCGACTTATAGAGAGCAACCCTTAAACAGGCCATGTTTAATGATATTGGACTTCCTAGTAATCTAGATGTAAAGAAGCTAAGGCTGGCTTTAATCAAATTTGGAAAGTAAAGAACAGAGTTCTCAAATAAGATAATAAGTGAGGAAAATCTGATGGATATATATCTAACTTTATAACCCCAAAATAAATACCTTCTTTTCAGATGCTCAGACATTCATAAAAACTCACCATATATCAGGCTCCAAACCCGGTTTTGATAAATTATAAAAAGTAGAACCAGTATAGATAACATTCGCTTATCGCAAATACAATAAAAGTAAAAAAATATATATATATGGAATTAAACAAATTTATTAGAAAATCAGAAAATAAAAGTTTCCATGGTGCCTGGAAATTTTAAAGCCCTTTTATGTAAATAACTCTTTAAACAAAAAGGAAACATTAATGGAAATTGTTAGATTTCTTAAAATCAGTCATGATGGAAACATGATATTATCGGAATCTAAAGATCTTCGATGAAAATGGAAAAATATAAAAGGAAAAGAAAATAAACAAATTAAACATCTGCTTCAAAAGGAAAGCAGAAGCAAGTATATTAATGAGTTAGGAAACAGAAAAACAGTAATACAGAATAAATCCAATAGCTAGTTCTTTGGAGAGAAGTTCAACAAACTACTAACTGAATCAAATGATAATAGGAGTAATAATGGAAAAACAAAATAAGAAACAAAAGATCATTTTGTTCAATCCTGTGCAAATAATTATGAAAACTTGTGTAAAAAGGATAATAGTCTAAGATAATACTGTAGCCCAGAAGACGCAGAAAACCTAATTATATTCTACAGAAAAAAATACAGAATTTGTCAAAGAGCTAATTCCCACTCAACAAAACAAACAAAACAGCCAGACTACTTCATAAAAGAATTCTACCAACCTTTTAAGGAACAGATGATTCCAATGCTATTTAATGATCTTAGAACTTGAAGAGTCACAAAGAGAGAAGTGGGCAAGTGGAAAGAAAAATTCCAAATTGGATTTATGAAGGAAATAGAACACTGATGTTAAAACCTACAAAGACTGCAAAAAAGAAAGAAAGAAAGAAAACTACAAACAATTCTCATTAATAAATCTCAATGCCAAAATTCTGCTTAAAATATTATCCCATTAAAAGAAAAAGTACAACATGACCAATGTAGCTCCCTCAAAAATTAAAGTGATGCAAAAGTACAATCAGAAACATGGTTGAGTGAGAGATGTCTCCAGGTCTCTTCCCTTGAATCAACAATAAGCTAAACATCTAAAACTCAACAAAAAAACACCCAGCCTGCACACCAGCATGTCTGAGCATGGGATATGTGAATAAGAGCTATCACAGTTCAGAACCCAGGAGCCGGGTGATAGTTTGGAAGATGAAAAGAAGCTGCCTCTCACAGCCAGAGCTACATGCAGGAGGAGGGAGAGGGGAGAAAGTGTGGTGGGTTCCCTGATCAGCCCTGCCTGGAAGAGGTATGAGCTCCACGCAGCAGCCATGTCCAGGAATCAGAGCAGAAAGCAGAGAAGCGGAAGGCAGTGAAACAATAGTTGATTATTACCAGCCACAATTGCAAAACGTGAGGCTGACCCTCAGTTCCCAGCCCCCAACTCACAAGGCCCCTCTACCCGTATCCTCCAAGACCAAACACTGCGGAACCTCCAAGGGAATCTGAGCAAATGCTACCAAAAACTGTTGCTAATACTGACAGGGACTGAGACTGAGGGTAGCGAGCGTGATTGAATATTTATAAGAAAAAAAATTATTAAGACTTTATATAAAGCAGGGATCCAAGAGGCTTAGACACCACCTACTGGAAAACAAAAGAAAAGAGACTTCATTGCAGCAAGCTAAAGTGAGACCTTTATATAATAAATCTTCTTTCTGGAAAAAAAAAAAAAAAGCAGGATACATTTCCATTAACCCTTAGGCAGAGAAATAGTCCATTACACACCTGAACAACCAAGGTGACAAGGCATCTCAGAAAGAAAGAGAAAAATCTCCAGAAAATAAGCCTACAGTCATAGAAATATGCAACTTAAATGACAAAGAATTCAGGATGGTACTTCTGAAAAAACTCAGTGATTTCCAAAATAATTCATATCAACAATTCCAGGAATTGAGAAAACAACTAGATCAGAAGAATGAGTTTTTTGGCAAGGAGATAGAAACCCTTAAAAAGAACCAAATAGAACTTGTAGAGATGAAGAACACATGGAAATAAATGAAAAACGAAATAGCAAGCTTAGGAAATAGAGTCTACAAAATGGAGGAAAGGATCAATGATATTAAAGAAAGAAATCTAGAAATAAATCAGAAGAAAAGAGAAACCGAAGAATGAAAAATAATGAAAGAGAAATATAAGAACTAGCTGATACCATCAGGAGAGGAAACATAAGAATCATGGGCGTTATCAAAGGGGAGGAAAAGGAGCAGAGACTAGAAAGCATTTTCAGAAACATAGTTGACGAGAATTTCCCAAATCTAAGGAATGAGCTGGAGCTTGGAATTCAAGAAGTCAACAGAACACCCAATTATCTCAACCCAAAAAGGCCTTCACCAAGACACACTGTATTAAAATTATCAAAAATCAACGACAAAGATAGAATTGTCAAGGCAGCCAGGGAGAAGAAAGTGGCAACGTATAAAGGAAAACCCATTAGGTTATCATCGGACTCCTCAGCACAGACCTTACAAGCCAGAAAGGAATGGAATCAAATATTCAAACTATTAAATGAAAGGAACTACCAGCCTAGAATAATGTATCCAGCAAAGCTCTCCTTTAGATATGAAACAGAAATAAAGACGTTTCCAGACATACAAAAATTGAGGGAATTCTCCAATACGAGCCCCACATTATAGGAAATACTGAAAGGGGTCAGTTCACCTAAAACAAAATGACAAAAAAACCAAAAACATAATTATGAGTAAAGCGACTAGCAGGTAGAGACAAGCAGAAGAGTGCAACTCTTACTAAGAACAGAGCATTATAAGCTTAAACAATAAGAAGAGATTTGCTATAGCAAGATAGTAATGAACATTCAGCATACATAGGGACAAATTGAGATAACAAGGACTGAAAAGAGGAGGATTCAAAGATCTAAATTAACAGAGGGAAATGGAGATAAGTCACATGCGGAAGAAAATGGATGACTGTACATATATAAATTTCCTTTACTTATTCGTAATGGTAACCACATACCAAAGTTTCAGAACTGAAGTATATAACATAAAACAAGAAGAACCAGAGGGAAAACCCAAAAAAGCCAACCAAAATAAAAAACACACACATGCACACACACAAGGACAAGGAAGCAATGGAAACATCGAGCTACCAGAGAGAAAAAGATAAAATGGCTGTAGGAAAACTTCATATTCAATATTCACCCTAAATAGAAATGGACTGAACTCACCAATAAAAAGGCACGCAGTTGCAGATTGGATAAAATAAATAAATAAAAAGACCCAAACATATGCTGCCTTCAGGACACACATCTCAATTCCAAAGACAAATATAGACTCAAAGTGAAGGGTGGAAAATGATATGTCAAGCAAATGGCATTCAGAGAAAAGCGGGAATAGTGGTACTAATATCGGACAAAGTAGACTTCAAAATAAAAAAGGTAAAGAAAGATAATGAGGGACACTTCATAATGATAAAGGGAATCATGCACCAAGAAGAAATAACACTTATTGATATCTATGGTCCCAATCAGGGAGCCCCAAAATATGTAAAGCAATTACTAACAGAACTAAAGGAGAAACAGACCGAAACACTATCATAGCAAGCAACCTAAATACACCACTGTCGGATATGGACAGATCATCCGAACAGAAAATCAATAAGGAAATAATATCCTTAAATGACACATTAGACCAACTGGACATAATTGACATTTACAGAGCCCAAAACAGCTGCTTATACATTCTTCTCCAGTGCACATGGAACATTCTCAAGGACTGACCACATACTGGAACACAGAGATACCCTCAAAAAATACAAGAG
>NW_011888920.1:3765770-3771929 GCF_000151845.1 Pteropus vampyrus
GAAATGGACTGAACTCACCAATAAAAAGGCACGCAGTTGCAGATTGGATAAAATAAATAAATAAAAAGACCCAAACATATGCTGCCTTCAGGACACACATCTCAATTCCAAAGACAAATATAGACTCAAAGTGAAGGGTGGAAAATGATATGTCAAGCAAATGGCATTCAGAGAAAAGCGGGAATAGTGGTACTAATATCGGACAAAGTAGACTTCAAAATAAAAAAGGTAAAGAAAGATAATGAGGGACACTTCATAATGATAAAGGGAATCATGCACCAAGAAGAAATAACACTTATTGATATCTATGGTCCCAATCAGGGAGCCCCAAAATATGTAAAGCAATTACTAACAGAACTAAAGGAGAAACAGACCGAAACACTATCATAGCAAGCAACCTAAATACACCACTGTCGGATATGGACAGATCATCCGAACAGAAAATCAATAAGGAAATAATATCCTTAAATGACACATTAGACCAACTGGACATAATTGACATTTACAGAGCCCAAAACAGCTGCTTATACATTCTTCTCCAGTGCACATGGAACATTCTCAAGGACTGACCACATACTGGAACACAGAGATACCCTCAAAAAATACAAGAGAGTTGAAATCATAACAACCATATATTCTGATCATAATGATTTGAAAATAGAGATCAACTGCAAAAAGAAAACAGGAAGGACCACAAATACATGGAGATTAAACAACATACAACCGAAGAATAATGGGGTCAGAGAAGAAGTAAAAAGAAAGATCGAGATATACAGAAATGAATGATAATGATAGTACAACATATCAAAACATTTTGGAGATGGCAAAAGTGTACAAAAGAGGAAAGTTCATATCATTATAGGCCTATCTCCAAAAACAAGAATGAGCCCAAATAAACAACCTAACGTTTCATCTTAAAAACTGGAAAAGGAAGAACAAATGAAGCCTAGAGTCAGCAGAAGGAAAGAAATCATCAAAATTAGAGCAGAAATAAGTGAAATTGAAAACAAAGAAACAATAGAAAAAGTAAATGCAACAAAGAGCTTGTTCTTTGAGAAGGTTAATATAAGACAAACCCCTAGCTAGACTCACTAAAGAAAAAAGAGAAAAGGCGTAAATAAACAAAATCAGGGATGAAAGCAGAGAAATTACAATGGACACCACAGAAATACAAAGGATCATACAAGAATACTATGAAAAATTATATAACACCAAATTTAATAACCTAGAAGAAATGGACCAGTACTTAGAAAAATACAACCTTCCTAGACTGAATCAAGAAGAACTGGAAAATCTAAATAGACCAATCAGCAGTACGGAAATTGAAACAATCATCAAAAACCCACCAAAAAGTAAAAGTCCAGGACCAGATGGCTTTACCAGTGAATTCTACCAAACATTCAAAGAAGATTTAATACCTATTCTCCTCAAGATCTTCCAAACTATCAAAGAGGAGGCAATACTTCCCAATTCATTTAATGAGGCCAATATTACTCTGATACCAAAACCTGGTAAAGATAACCCAAAAAAAGAAAACTACAGACCAATATCTCTCATGGACACAGATGCAAAAATCCTAAATCAGATACTAGCGAACCAAATACAGCAACATATTAAAAAGATCATACACCACAATCGAGTGGGCTTCATCCCAGAGGCAGAGGGATGGTTCAACATACGCAAATTAATCAATGTGATACACCACATAAACAAATTAAAAAATAATCATATGATCACATCAGCAAATGCAGAAAAAGCCTTCGACAAGATACAGCATCCATTTATGATTAAAACACTTCACAAAATGGTGTAGAAGGAAAGTACCTTAACATAATAAAAGCCATCTATGACAAGCGGTCAGCCAACATTATACTTAATGATGAAAAACTAAAAACCTTCCCTCTGAGATCAGAAACAAGGCAAGGCTGTCCACTATCGCCACTGTTATTCAATATAACGTTGGAGGTCCTAGCGAGTGCAATCGGACAAGAAAAAGATATAAAAGGCATCCAAATAGGAAACGAAGAAGTCAAACTGTCACTATTTGCAGATGACATGATTCTCTATATAGAAAACCCTATAGCCCCCACAAGAACACTACTAGAAACAATAAGCAAATGCAGTAAAGTCTCTGGATACAAAAATCAATGTTCAAAAATCCATAGCGTTCCTATACTCTAATAATGAAGTGTCAGAAAAAGAAATGGAAAAAATAATTCATTTTGCAATTGCAACAAAAAGAATCAAATACCTAGGAATAAGTCTAACAAAAACATGCGAGGACCCATATGATGAAAACTATCAGACCCTATTAATAGAAATCGAAGAAGATACAAAGATATTCTATGTTCTTGAATTGGAAGAATCAATATAGTTAAAATGACCATATTACCTAAAGCATTATACAGATTTAATAAAATTCCCATCAAAATCCCATCGGCATTTTTTAAAGATATAGAACAAAATATCATCAGATTCACAGGGAGGCACAAAAGACCCCAAATCACCAATGCCGTCCTGAGAAAAAAGAACGAGGCTGGAGGTGTCACTCTGCCCAACTTCAAATTATACTACAAAGGGACAATAATCAAAATGGCATGGTACTGGCAGAAAAACAGATGCACGGACCAGTGGAACAGAATCAAGAGTCCAGAAGTAAACCCATATTTGCATGGGCAAATAATTTTCGACAAAAAAAGCCAAAACATTCAGTGGAGAAAGGAAAGCCTCTTCAATAAATGGTGCTGGGAAAACTGGAAAGCCACCTGCAAAAGAATGAAACTAGACTGTTGTCTATCACCACACGTCAAAATTAACTCAAAATGAATTAAGGACCTGAATATAAGACCTGAAACAATAAAATGCATAGATGAAAACATAGGAACTAAATTCATGGACTTTGGACTTAAAGAAGATTTTATGAATTTGACTACAAAGGCAAGGGAAGTAAAAGCTAAAATAAATGAATGGGACTACATCAAACTAAAAAGCTACTGATCACCAAAAGAAATCATCAACAAGGTAAAGAGACAACCATCGGAATTGTGAAAATATATTTGGAAGCAATGCCTCCGATAAGGGCCTAATATCCAAAATATACAAAGAACTCATACGACTCAATAACAACAACAAAAAAATGATCCAATCAAAAAATGGGCAGAGGACCTGAACAAAGACTTCTCCAAAGAAGACATATGAATGGCCAACAAACATATGAAAAGATGTTCAATCTCACTAGCTATTAGGGAAATGCAAATCAAAACCACAATGAGATACCATCTCACACCTGTTGGAATAGCTGTTATCGACAGGAAAGTAATAAGTGTTGGAGAGGATGTGGAGAAAAAGGACCCCTTATACACTGTTAGTGAGACTCCAAATTGGTACAGCCATTATGAAAAACAGTATGGAGGTCCCTCAAAAAAACTAAGAATTGATGTACCATATGATCCAGCAATCCTTCTACTGGGTATTCACCCCAAAGACTTGAAAACCCATATCCGAAAAGATATTTGCATACTGATGTTCATAGCAGCACTATTCACAGTGGCCAGGACATGGAAGCAACTGAAGTGTACTCAGTCAATTGGATAAAGAAGCCGTGGTATATATATACACAATGGAATATTACTCAACCATAAGAATAGATGAAATACTGCCATTTGCAACAACGTAGATGGACCTCGAGATAATCATGCTAAACAAAATAAGTCAGAGAGAAAAAGTTGAAGACCACATGATATCACTTAATGTGGGATATAAACTTAAAAGCAATAAACAAACAGAGACTCATGGACATGGACAATGGACTAGTGGTTACCAGAGGGGAAGGGGGAAGGTGGGAGTGGGAAGGTAAATGGTGTAAAAGGGGCCAAATACGTGGTGAAAGTAAGAAATATAACTATGGGAGGTAACATACAATGCAATATGTATATATATGCCTAACTGTTAGATTGTACACCTGAAACTTACTGGGTTTTACTAACCAATGTCACCATAATATAAATAAATAGATACATAAATACATAAACACATAAATAACTCTTTAAAAGAGTACATAATGTCATGAAAAAATATTCCAATAAAAAAATAAGATTTAGAAGGAAGGAAGGAAGGAAGGAAGGAAGGAAGGAAGGAAGGAAGGAAGGAAGGAAGGAAGGAAGGAAGGAAGGAAGGAAGGAAGAAAAAGAAAAAAGAGTCCAGTAAACAGGCTGCGTTAAGGGAAATGACATGATCCTTAAGGCTTCAAAGCAGGAGTGGTCTCTGTTCTCTGCCTGGATCTGAGAAATGAGAGTTGGTAGGTAGGAGAGGCAGCAAAAATAATAAGCCTGCTGCTGGGTGTCACATTACATAGCTGAAAGGAAGCCGTGGAGTAACTAAGAACATGCAAAAGAAAGATCAGAGAGAGCTATTATTATACAATATGCTCATTGCAGACAGACAGGCGGCATTGGCCCTTTATCTATCTTAACCTCAGATTACCAGAAAGCCTTTATTGTAGTCTGGTCAGTCGCTCAAAGGCACAGGCTGAGGTGAACTTCAGAGTCCCTGTAAATCCCACTTGGGAAACATCTGAGACTTTTTCAGGTTATAGAACAGACACACTCAGTCCTCAGCCTAGTTATCAGCTCAAACTTAGCTCCTTCCTGTTGCCCCGACCCTCCAAACCAAGCACCTCAGACCACCAGAAGAGAGTGGGGAAATGGGGCTGCTGCCAGCACCACAAACAGCAACACGTGCAGGGCCCCAACCTGTGCACATACTTGGCAGGCACTACCTAGACTCACGCCAACTTGAGCGGGGTAGAAAGTGAAAACTCAATCCTTCAAACAGTTGTCTTGTCTACACGACACTTAACCAACCAGTTATTTGCATTGGTGCCACATGGCACCTAGAGCTGTTTTGACTGAAACCAGCTACTCTGACATTGGGGTGATCACTTTGTGAGATATATAGATATCTAATCACTGTTGTACACCTGAAACTAATATAATATTGTATGCCAACTATAATTGAAAAATAAAAAATACTATGAAAAATATTTCAAACCTTTAAAAGAAATAAGCCCATTTTAGCTCGCTATTATAGTAATTTCTCCATTGTCTTAGCTTAAATATCAGGATTGCTTTCAAAAGATTTGCCTAATAGCATTGGAAGCGAAAAACAATTCAACAGTTGTAATTTCTGGAATAATTATTGACAACTATGTGTAGCTAGGCAGGATTGAAAATTACTATCTTATCCTGTTTTCAGTTCGAAACAGAAGAGTAATCAGAATAAGTTAGGAGAAGGTTCCTGTCACTGTAGTCACTGTGAGGTAGTAGCCCACAACAGAAAGCCTTGCAGTCATTCCTGTTTCCAGACAGACTGGGTATTTCTTCCCTTTTCTCTCCTCTAGTAATACCTCATTTTCTACATTCATTCGCAGAGCCATACGTGAGGGAACTCCTTAGACCCGGATTGGGTCAAATATAACTGACTCAGCTGAGACTGGGAACTGTTTTAGTGTGCCCCACTTTTAAAGGACCAAGTGTTGTTTTCTCCACTGTCACGGCTCTGAGGATATGTATGGCATCAGTGGGTGGCCCTGAATAGAAAGCATTGCAGAGGGAAGGAAGCTGAAGCAACAGAGCCCTGTGCTTGCAAATGAGGGGATGAGAAGCCAGAGCTGAACAGGAACAGATCTTCAGCTAAGAGTGCTGGGCATTTGAGAAACGTCTTCAGGAAGCTCGTCTCTGTGTCACAGCCTGGACTCGGCTTAACCCAGTTGTGGGTTCTAAGCACGCCTTGAATGACCAGCTTCTCAGGCAGGCAAATGCCAGGGTGAGTGTGCTCCATGGAGAGAGCACTGGGAAATGCCCTGCCACCTCCTAACTGTGGAACCTGTGCCAGACGTGGTCTCTTTGAAGGTCGTTTGAGGTTGGCCTGTGATTTCTTAGGTTACATCAAATGGCTGTGATACTAGATAATATTCTTAATCTTTTGACAAAACCTAGAGACAACAGAAAGAAAAAAGACCGCAAAATCCCTAAGACATCAAGTTAATTCTCCCTCACCTGCTCACATATAAGTGTTTTCAATTTTTTGACAGTTTTTTCATTCACCACATTGCCAGGAATGCTCTTGCCCTAGATACCCACAAAGCTCACTGCCTTCCTC